>NC_142691.1:13340833-13643863 GCF_056320005.1 Nelumbo lutea
GGAGGTTAGAAGGTTTCCATTGCTTGGTTTCAACATTTTTGTGTTTTCATTTGCTTGGATTTTATCGGTTTCGGTTTATGTCTTTTGATTTTGGAGCTTCAGATGGTCTTGTTTCCTGATTTTGGAATGCCTGATGTTTTGTGTTATAACTTTTTAAGATATAGAGCTTAAGCTGCTAACGCTTGTTCTTTCAACTGTCTACCTTCAAATTTCCTGTGTTTTCTTCTTTTCCTCGAAGCGCTTTGTTAAAGTATATGTTCGAACTAGATGCATGAAGCTTCTGATTTTCTTTTCAGAAATCCTTCTTTCGTCCGTTTGTGTTTGGTCTAGTTCGAGTTTCCGGACTTGAAGCCTTTCTCCACTAACCAGCAGATTATTGAAGTTTTCGCCCATTGGAAAATCTCCTTTTCTGCGGATAATCATCAATTTACTTCCTATCACGCTCTCATTCTGCTATTTGGTCGAAACGAGAGCATCACAGCCTCTTCCTCCCATACTGAAACACTTGGATCTTCAAGTCTCGTCTTAATATGCGTTTTTCCTCTAAGGATTCTATTTTAAAGCGCTCTATGTCGAAGCATGTATCAGTATTACTGCTATAGCTAGCGGTTTTATTGCAGGTCGTGATGGAGATCTGACGGACATCTCAGCCCAGATGAGAAGTAGTTGTAGACTTGCAGAAGAAGCTGACACTATTTTTTAATATTTGAATTACTCTTATTATCATTTCTCCTGTTTGTGCAGACTGTGCTGGTAGGCAAGCCGGAGTTTCAGTTAATAGTTAATACATGGAAAAGGGACATTAAAAGGACTGGCTCTTTTTCAACCAGCAAGCAGGAGAAATTGCGTTAAATGAACAGCGGCGCCAAAGAAAGCGTAAAGCAAAAGGTTTGTTTCAGAACTCTCCTTCATAAGTCATAACTGTAGTTTTCAGCCTGGTCGGCGTTCTCAGACGTCGATTTTGCTTTTGATCTCTCTCTCTCTCTGTCTCATGATTGCTAAAACTATATGTGTCCACTCTTTCTAGTCTTTGGCGTTTCCTCTCAGCCATATATTTTCTTCCCCAGACCCAGAGAAGCGCAGATGGTTATCCTCTCTTGGGTTTGTTTATTACCTACCTACACGTGATAAGTTGTTAAGAGACTGGTTTTGGGCTATGACCCAGAGAAGCGAGAGCAAGAGGGCGTGCGTGTGACCTTTTTGTCCATGTTCGGCTACAACTGCATGCACTTAACTACTTCTGCGCATGCCCATTCATCTAATTCTAGGCCAACCATGAACCGTCCATTAATCAAGCTCCAGGGGTTTCTTCTCTTCTTGCAGAGTTGCAGAGCGATGGGCGACGTGCTCTAGGATGAGGGGGTTGGAGGTAAAACTTGGGACGGCTGTGGTAGAACATTGCAATTATTGATGGTGCTTGGCCTTTATTAGTTAATGAAGCTTGCTTGTATACTGTTGGTCATAACTGCATCTGGTAGGGTTTGGTTATTATGACTTATGGCAAAAGTAGAAACTTAGAACCCTGAGCGATGTTACGTATGGACTGTAGTCACTGTACCAAACCTCAGAGGTGGTCCTTTTGAGGTTGAACCGGTGGGAGATCAGGCCATCAGGGCAAATATACTACTGCTCTGCTCTCTAATGTTTGTGTCGATCGCCTTGTGGATTCTTCCTGCCCACTGATATGGACTTTGATTGATGGGCCATACAGGATCCAAGTTTTATAGTGCTTATGTCCATGTCAACCTTTGTTAGAAAAGAGGGATGACAGAGAACAGGGACCTCTCTCTCTCTCTCTCTCTCTTGCCACGTCCTCTGGGGGGCTTATCGGCTGAAGCTCTCCGTAGAGAGATGGAGGAGGACAAACACGTGGAACATTTTTAAGCTGCCACGTCTAAGAAAAAGGGCATCTAAAGTTGTCCGGCTGGGCCGGATAGGACTGGCCTGGCGACGGCTTCTAGCTTTGCGGTGCACGAGGGCGCCGGACCATTTTTGTCGTCTGTGTCAACTGGACCACCAGCCCACTCTTCCAAGCTTTATCATCGGTTCACACTCCACGTCTCCACCTTCTTTAGAAAAAGACTGTAGGAGTACGACTGCACATCTTTATCAGGAATGGATAGCTAGTCGACGCACTATGTCCTGTTATTAGAGAGCAAGGAAAACTACGGTCTGGGACCTTCATCCAATACTCAAATGCTGCCAAACCTTATGCCTTAATGGGTCAGAGGCTCAGAGCTTGGAACCTTATATGCTATTTGTTCACCGATTTGAATTTTTGAACCCACCGTTCCCTAATGATGCACTTACTTCAACACCAGACTCTATACTGTTGCTACTGTTTCCGCCGTTAGCTAAAAAGTTTTGGGTTTACTGAGAAAAAGGCAAATAAAGTCTATTCTTTGTAGATTAAAGAAAAAGCCTAGAGGCTGATTACTACATCCATTCTTGGGAAATCTACGTCAGAGGTCCGGTCATTACCCATATAGGGTTGCGTTACTTTATTACAAAGGCCCCATTGTATTATGGGGTCTGTGATAAAAGGCCCCTATATTTTAATTTCTGACAAAGAAATCCATCTTTCACCTTTGAAGTTAAATATGACATTAAAAACCGGCTCACAACCTTTCTCCATTGCCAATACAACCTAGAACTCTAGCCACCACCTGCTTCATTTGCAAGAATGCTATGCCCTTTCCTAAGTGTATTGATCCCTCCCCACAAAGATCCATTTTCTGATAACTTCACCTTCACTGCTCTAGTAAAAAATACAACCGGTCTGAGCCCCACAAAGCCTAGCTTCCATCCTTCCCTTGCTTAAATGAATTACAGAAAAGGGAAAAGATGATTTTTCTTATTCTCCTTGTCCTATTCATCTTTTTATAGTGGCTAATTTGGTCGAAAATACAACTAGTCTAAGCCCCATAGAGCCTCCATCCTTCCCTGATTAAATGAATTACAGAAAAGGGAAAAGACGGTTTTTCTTATTCTCCTTGTCCTACTTGAGAAAAGATGGCTTAGATGCTTAGTTGAAATGAAATTTATCTTTTTTTTCGGATTTGGTGGAATTTCTCATGTTGGGACAGGTTGTAGTGATGAGTATCGAAAGTTCTTTCAGGTGAAGAAAGACCCAAAAACAAGGGAAAACGTTGGAAGATAGAATTTGAGAACTCAATAAAATCTCTAGGGTGGTATGATCAATGCTATGCTAATTTTAGGAGCTGATCTTTGTACCTCTCGATTTTGTTGGATTAATTAATCATTTTTTTCTTTTCTAATTTTTCATACAATGCAGTGAGGGTCTAGAAAACATAATAAGAACCTAGCAAATAATCTTTCTAAGGTTGAAGATTAAATGGGGGTTAATTATTCACTATTGGAATTATGTTCTTTTTTTCCCAACATTTTCCTAATTGTCGTGATGTTCCCAATGATTAGAGTTTTTTCACTCAAGGATTCATGGCAATCAAAATATTGTTCATTTTACAAATGCCTATGTAAACTATGTAGTCAGAAAGTTTTCTTTTGGTTAGATGTCGATGGTTGAGGGATTTAAATTCTTATATGAAAACTTGAATTAGTGATAGATTATGTCAGTATTTGGCTTAAAAAAACTAAGGTCATAACTATTATCACGTTGTTTCTTAGTGTCTTTCACAACCACACTCTGATCATCGGTGATGTTAGTGGTGCCAACATATCATATTTTATACTGCTTTGAAAGTAGGAAGAATGAATGGAGGAAGTTTTATAGCTTTTTGGTCAATTAACTACAAATACCCATTATTTAATAGTAAAAATTTTATTGCTTATATTTCGATATTTGCTCATGCCAATCTTAAATATTCTGATCTCTTCACATAGGCCACACTATATAATGTCATAAACCCACAACGTCAAGATGTTTTACTAACTAGACCAGCTCTCTTATTCTGGGTCACCGCCGACTGCATCATAGCAATTGGATCGCCTTTCTAGGTTTGTCTAAGCAATAGGTTTTCTGCAAGATTGGCATCTTTAGGTAAGATGGGTTTATTCGCAAATTCATTAGAGACAGGGAACATGTCCCCATATATGATCGGCTTCTTTGTCAACGACAATCAAGGTATTTTTAGGTTTGTCAGGTTTTAAGAGAAAATGAAAAAAATAACTAAATAAAAAAATAGAGAAAATTTAAATGGGTATTTTGATATTTAACGCTTTCCATCATTTGACATAGAGGCTAAGGGAGTCTTTCTCTAACAACAAAGTTCAGGGAGTCTTTCTTGAAGTGCAAGGGTCTTTGTCCCTCACCCCATGCTACAGGGGGTTCTTTATAATTTACCCTACTTTTAATTTTTTTTGGGTGAGATATCCTTAACATTGTTTTGTAGAGTCGTTACATAGAGATCAGAGATCTACATTATCGACGAACAACAAACTTTTTGTATAGGTATTCAATAAGGGTGTAATAAAACATGCAGACAGGCTCTTTATGGTGGTCTCTGGAAATGAATTCCCATGGAAATCTGGAGAAGGTTTGGTTCTTTCCTTTTATATTTGTTCTTCATGTTAACATGTAATTAATAAAAACTAACGTTGATTAAAGCCAACAGACGAGGAGGTTAGCCGATTACCCTCTTAACTGATCTCAGGGAGGGACCGTCTTCTGGTGTATTTGGCTCTGTTCTGTGTGGTGTTTCACACGACATAACCCCCAGAAAACATGTGCGAACTGCTCGTCTCCTTAGTTCCTTCATCCAGAAAAAAATAATTAATATATATGATTTTTATAATAATATTATATTGTTTTCTTTTTTTTTCCATAGGAATAAACAACAAAAAATATGTAAAATAATGTCTTCATTTCACTTTTGAAGCTTCCTTTTCTCTTGGTCCACTTTTATGTTGGGTACTTTTTCAAATTTTCTTGCTCCGCTCTTAAATCCATGAATAAAGGGTGAAATTTTGTAGTTCTTTTTGCATGTTTGCGTGTTACAACCCTTGGCACAGTGAAACTGTCGAGAGTTCAACCTCTCCTTCCTCTTGCGGCCGTTACCAGCTTCTCTTTGCTTCGCTGTATTTTATTACTCTGAACAGCCCGATATTCTCTAGGATACTCAGAGAAAACGTGAAAAGTGTCATGTGGGTATCTGTAGAAACCCAGTGTCTTAGCTTTTCTGTGTGTGCGTCTATTGTAGACTTTTTGTGGTTTATCTTTCTCGTTTCTGTGCTGGTAAGCTCATTATTAATGACATTCAATGGAGTATGGGTTTTTGAGTTTATAGAGACGCATTAATTTAATAGTAACGCATGCTAGAACTGCTGCGATCATAACAGCAATACCACAAGTGATAAGCCTTCAAATATCTTTGAACTACAGGTGCAACAATCAAGCTAAACAGGATAAATGAGACCAGCCAACGCATAGAGGAGCTTCCATAGAGTTTTTCTGTTCTCTTGCCCGATGCCTGCTGGTCAAATGAAAGACCCCCATGAAAAACATGTGGTTTCCAGGAAACCTCTTCAGAATTCCATGAATCAGCAGAAGCCCCCACTGCAGATGTTAAAGAATTGTTCAGTTTGCTTGCAAGATCAAAAGAAGAATATAGGAAGGAGAAGGGGAAAGGGGAGGGGGAAAGCTGCCCAAGTGGAGAGACCAAAGAAAGTAGATCTTAATCTTGATGTGGGACCTCCAGTTTCAACCAAAGGTATTGTATTCCATCGCCGACCTGGCTATGGTCAGGTGGGTACGAAGTGTATTGTTAAAGCGAACCATTTCCTGGCGGAGTTACCGGACAAGGATTTGAATCAGTACGATGTAAGGTTCATTCCCCGTTATACTTATGAAACTTTTGAGCAGTCACATGCAGTATGTTTAGATTAATGCGAGTAGAAGCACAATGAAAAGGCTCAACGAATAGTTAACATAGTGTCCTATCGTTCTTTTTCATTTTTCCAGGTTACTATAACCCCTGAAGTGATTTCACGTCGCGTGAACAGAGCTATCATGGCACAGTTGGTGAAGCTTTATAGAGAGACTGCTCTTGGTATGAGGTTACCTGCATATGATGGAAGCAAGAGCCTTTACACGGCTGGATTGCTGCCTTTTACTTCAAAAGAGTTCATAGTAACTTTGGTCGATGAAGATGATGAGCTAGGAATTACAAGGTTAATTGTTTTACTTTATTGGTCATTTGGTCTATATTTTTACCTGTTCCCTTGTTTCTTGATTCGCTTTTTCCTTTTTGGGCTTGATATTGTCATGTTGTATTGCCTTAACAAAAATTTCATTTAAAGCTCCATGAATGTTTTTCCTGTAAATTTCCAAACATTTGTATCAGGGAACGAGAATTTAAGGTGCAAATCAAATTTGTAGCTCGTGCAGACATGCACCATTTACATCAATTTCTTGCTGGAAAACAAGTTGATACTCCTCAAGATGCTCTTCAGATCCTTGATATTGTCTTAAGGGAAGTCTCCAGCCAAAGGTGACTTCTCATCTTCTCTTTTAGTTTTTTCACCTTTTTCCGATGTTTCTCAGTTTACCAGTGATTCACTTGCAGATAAGCTTTTCTATGAAGAAAAAAGATTCTGATAATGCTACTTTCTAATACCAACGTATATGTAGGTACATATCAATTGGAAGATCCTTTTATTCTCCTGACATTAGAAAACCACAACATCTAGGCAATGGGCTACAATCATGGTGTGGGTTTTACCAGAGTATTAGACCAACACAGATGGGGCTGTCTCTGAATATTGGTTTGTATTCCTGTACTTTGATTTTCTTGTTTTTGCTTCTGCAAGCTTGACGCCCTATTGTATTCTCTTTTCTTTTTCATGACAATGAAGATTTTTTTTTTTTTTGTATCTATCAATTTTCAGACATGTCATCGACTGCTTTCATTGAACCATTGCCTGTGGTTGAATTTGTTACTCAAATTTTGGGAAAAGATGCATTGTCAAGGCCTTTTTCTGATGCTGATCGAATTAAGGTATTCTAGTTTTTGATGTTGATAACCAAGATCAATTTATACTTGCTGTTAGTAGTAATACATGCTGGACAGAATTTTGATCTATTTGGTGTGTTTATTTTTGTTGTCTGTTCTTTCTTTTTGGGTTGGTAGTAGCTAGCAATCCATCCAATCTTCCACAGTGGAGGTAATGTGGTTGAATGTGCGGAGAAAGATCTTTTTGGAGTCTCTATACTTCAACATCTTATATGTGAAGTTAGTGCAGCTTGTAGCCTAGAATCCCCTTGAAGATCTTTTTTTAATTTTTTTATTCTCACAAATTGTTAGAATTGAACTCTCTGAGTTCATTATTTATTTTCCAGTGTATTGACTACATTTCAATGGAAATGTCTTAAATAGAATCCCCTTGAAGTTCATATCTCATAGCTTCTTTTTTTTTCATTCATTTTGTTTGCTTGTTTAGCTTAAAACTTCAATATTTAACATATGAAGCATTTTGGAGTTCTTAAACTCTTGTTAGTCTATGTGTCACACTGAGGCTTCTTATATATGCTTAGTGGTTTGGGCAACCAACTTGTTACCTAGTTTCTTTGACTTATATCTTGCAGATTATCAGAATTGAACCACTTGATTGCATTCTTTGTTCTTCTTAGTTTTTGCTATATATTTATCTCTTTATTTTTTAGGATGGGGGAGTTCAATTCTTAGTCCTTATGCACCCTAGAAGATGTATTGCGATTGAATGGTTCAGGTGAAAAATGTCATCACCCAATGTTAGCCCCATCTATCTGAAGTATTGGGAGGGGTGGATTGGATATGGACCTAACCTCCAACATTTTTTTTTGGGCTCAAAGTGCATTTTCCTGGACTTGAAATTACATTCTCATGCTTGTCAGCCTATGATTTTACTATTAGACCAAGAAATGACCTTATTGAATGGTTCAAGTTGATAGATTGAGTATTCCTTTCCTTTTCTTTTGTTTTCGTGACTCTGTACACAAGGACAGTAAGACTGTTGTAGTCAAAATGTCAGACTAGGCATGAAGGACCCCAATTGACTAGATGCACAAACAAAATTCTTATTTATAACATCTTTAATGTTCCATATAATATATTTTATTGCATATTTGTAATCTTTAGTCTTTTTAGAATATACATACTTATTTTTAAGTTCAGCGCATTTCTAGTCGTTATGTATGCACCAACTAGTCAACGATTTGGAAAGATGGACAAAAATGACTAGTCACCACCTTGACTTGACATTATCAGTAATGATATATTTACTCATGGTGCATCAAATAATCAGACTATGTTACATGTGAGCTCTTAGCTGATGTTAGATATGTATTTGGAGAGCTAGAAATAAAGTTGATATGAAGAGGCACTTTTGCTAATATAAGTACATAACTTCTAGTCTATTTCTGAAAGCTATTGTCCAGGTCTCAAAGTGCAACATATTTAATACAAATAAAGCAAACCATAAGTTATATTGACATATTGTACAGGTTAAGAAGGCCCTTAGAGGTGTCAAAGTTGAAGTTACTCACAGAGGAAATGTACGAAGAAAGTACCGTGTTTCGGGGTTGACATCACAACCTACAAGAGAACTAATGTACCATAGATCTCTGCTACTTCTTTTTAAGTTGTCTCCTCTTGCATTGTCTAACATTGTAATATATTCTTACAAGTCTTCTTTTCTTCCCAATAACAGTTTTCCAGTTGATGAGCAAATGAATATGAAATCAGTTGTTGAATACTTTCAAGAGATGTATGGGTTTACCATTCAACATACCCATCTTCCTTGCCTTCAAGTCGGAAACCAGAGGAAGGCAAATTATTTGCCAATGGAGGTGGACTCCATATCTTCAGCATCTCTTGTATTTAGGATATCATGATTTCATTTCTCAAGTTTTTGTCTTCATACATAATGATCCAGGCTTGCAAGATTGTTGAGGGACAGAGATACACCAAGAGGTTGAATGACAAGCAGATAACTTCCTTGCTAAAGGTTACATGCCAGAGACCACGGGAACAGGAAATGGACATTTTGCAGGTATAGATTGTTGAATACATAGAATGAGACTTGTTTTGATTATGAGAAACTTGGTTTAGGAACCTTTCATGCTTTTGAAACCATGTGCTAAGAGTTTTTTTTCATTTTAAAGCCAACTTACTATATGTCAAGGTTACTATGCCCCTATTTTTTAATGGTATTCATTCATTCTTCCTAATAAAAGATATTTTTAAAAGTTAATTAAAATTATAAAACATTTTTTGTAGTGATTAAGAATTTAAGATTTTAACATGGACTTGTTTGGGCTTGCCTCAAGGGGCTTGGTACAAGGGTGTCTCATAGAATTAGGAATGAAAGATGTTTAGCATTACGTTAGTTATTTGAAATAATGCAACTGAGAAAGAAATAAAGAAATTGACAGTTTGAATTGCTTCAATATGTTTTATATGCAATGCATGATTTTCTTTTTTCATTTTCCCTTTGAAAAACTAAGGTTTGCATTTTTTTAATTAGTAGTGTTTTAATATTTTCTTAATTTATTTTGTTTTTTTTTTTTAATTTTGCACCTTGGGCACAAAATGCCCTTTGTGCTTTTAAAACACTGAATTGCCCATATCCTTTTCTTACCGGTTTACCAAGCATGGAGTAGAGAAGATACTTGCCTTGATCTGATCCCCAGTGGGCTTTCTACCAAAAATGCTTGTATACAAATTGGAGTTCATTGCACTTTGTGAAATGAAGTGCATGATATATGCATATGATGATCAGGGGCATTATTCAATTGATTCCAACTTAGATATTCTAGGAAAATAATAAACATGTTTAAATTATTACAACACTCTGGTGTGATCCCAAATCTAGGATAATCTCTAATATAACTGAAGTTTAGCTGCTGCATTTGCAACACAAGCCATATACAATGGTGAACATATAAACATTATCTCTAATTGTCCTCAAGGTCTTTCTCTTGATACCATAAATCATCTTTTCTACGTTAACTAATGCATCTTAGCTTTGTCTAAGATGTTAGTAAAACTTAATAAGGTTGATATTTGAACAACTCTGTATTAAAAGTTTTATTTAGTTTCTTTCTTATCCATTACTTTCTGGGTTATTTTCAGACTGTTCACCAAAATGGATACAAGCAAAATCCCTATGCAAAGGAGTTTGGTATTAGCATTACTGATGAACTTGCATCTGTTGAAGCTCGAGTTCTTCCTGCCCCATGGGTAGTATACTTGAGTAGATAATTCTACGCTTCTTTTCTTCAATCTCTATTTTTACCGTACAAAATGTCTCAAATTGCTTGCTTCTTATTCTTGTATTTTTGTTTATTCATAGCTGAAATATCATGATTCTGGGAAAGAAAAAGATTGTTTGCCTCAGGTTGGTCAATGGAATATGATGAACAAGGTACTTCATGCCCAAGCTGTGCTTGAACTTTTTTCATCAATCATATTGTAGGATGTTATTTAGCAAAAAAAATCATAGGATGTTGATTACTTCTGGAAAGTAAATCTTATTTGCTTTAATACAGAAAATGATAAATGGCAGCACTGTAAAATATTGGGCTTGTATCAACTTTTCAAGAAGTGTTCAAGAAAGCACTGTTCATACTTTTTGTCAGGAGCTGGCACAGATGTGCCAAGTCTCCGGTATGGTAAGTTTTCCCGATTCCCTGGTACTTTTTGGAATCATTTGATTCCTTCTATTCTGTAGTCACAATGAGGGTCTTTACTGAAAAGGTTTGTGTCCATTCAGGAATATAAGGTTCCTGCATGCACAACTTGCTTGCCTAGACTAACTTTTATTGTTCATCATCTTTTCATGATAGGAATTCAACCGTGAACCTGTGATTCCAGTCCATTCAGCAAGATCTGACCAAGTAGAGAAAGCCTTGAAATATGTATATAATGCAGCAATGAACAAACTTAAGGGGAAAGAGTTAGAACTACTTATTGCCATTCTCCCTGACAATAATGGTTCTCTTTATGGTATGTTGTTGTAGTATTATTTTTTATCAGGTTAATTCTCTGGTGATTGGTAGCAAGCAGCTTGCCAGTGTTACCAGAGATCCATAGTACATGTGCCTGAACATATTTATGAGCTCTACTTTACCCCGTCTTGTACTTTGAATTTCTAATTTTACTTTATTTTTTGCTTTATCCTAAAGGACTAGAAGGGAATGTGATAAAACCACATGTCACTGTATACTGAAATAATGTTTTCTATGTTCAGGTGACTTAAAGAGAATTTGCGAAACGGATTTGGGGTTGATATCCCAATGCTGTCTAACAAAGCATGTCTTTAAGATTAGCAAACAGTACCTGGCAAATTTGTCACTTAAAATCAATGTTAAGGTAAGTGTTGACTCCATAACCTAGGGGCCGTTTGGCAAGTCTTTTTGAGAAGATCTTGACAGTCAAAAGACGCAGTGAGCTTTTGCAATAAGATCTTGACACCCCGAAGACCGTTTGGTTCAGGCGTGTCTTTCCGCACGAAGACAAATCGAAAAATACTGAAAAGTTTCATTTGGAGCTTCCCGAAAATCACCCAAAATGGGCTTCTCGTGTCTTTTCGGTATGTCGGCTTTTGGCAGCTAGATCTACTACGAACCAAACGGGAAAAGATACAGGCATGGTCTGCCGTGCTTGTAAATAGCCAACAGACTGCATGGAAAGACACGCCAAATGGGGCCCTAATCTATATGTATCCAACTTGAAGGGGCAGAACATAATAACTAAAGAGATTATGTCTTTATATTTCCAACATATTTTTCATCTTTATTCATTTTCCTCTGCAGATGGGAGGAAGAAATACTGTGCTTTTAGATGCTCTGAGTTGGAGAATTCCTTTGGTCAGTGACATCCCCACAATTATATTTGGTGCGGATGTAACTCATCCAGAGAATGGAGAGGATTCTAGTCCATCAATTGCTGCTGTAATGATCTAAATTACTGTATTACTTGAATCGTACACAGATGAAATCATTTCAAATCCCATAATTTTCATATTTATTCATTCGCACAGGTTGTAGCCTCTCAAGACTGGCCTGAGGTTACAAAATACGCTGGGCTAGTGTGTGCTCAAGCTCATCGACAAGAGCTTATTCAGGACTTGTTTAAAACTTGGAATGATCCTCAACGGGGAACTGTCACTGGGGGCATGATCAGGTGCATATCTATATATTTTCCAATTTCCACTTTGTCCTTATGATGAAATGTGATCATGTATTCTCTTCTCTTCCATCTCATGGATAATTGTTGAGGGGACCAAAAACAATCTTGGCTTCACCCTAGTGGGCACAAGGCATAAAAATGGTTTGTGGGCAATTTGGTAATTTTTCATTCATTTTAACATGATCAGAGGGTTTGACATTATATATGTACAATGTGGTAAAGTGTCAGAAAACATAATACAGAGGGTTAAGTGTTGCACTCCTTGAAGTGCTAGAGATGTCCCTGAAAATTTATTCCATAAAAAAGTCATTACCCAATGTTGGTCCCAGTTATCTGGGGTCTTGGATGGTCCTGGTTATCTGGACTATTATATTTTCAACCTTTCTTATAGCAAAAGAAAATAAATTTTATTAAGTAAAATTGCTTCCAATTCTCAGCTGAGACCAACTATTCAGCAAAAGGGATTGTACCCTACCATGATACAACCTCTTTTCATGATTCCATCTGAAGAGATGACTAGAGGTCTGACCTAAAAAAGTCCTTGTCTTAATTACTTAATTCGATGTGAACAAGTTACTGAACTTCTAGTATTCCTATTCTTGCCTTCAAAAAGGGATTCACCAAAAGGGATTGCACCCTACAATGATACAGCCACTAATCTTCTAGTATCCCTACTCTTGCCTTGAAACAATTTTCTATTCATTTTTTCCCCAACAAATTATAAATGGAATTGAGGACCATGAAATCTTTATTTTTTGCTTAGAACATATTGGCTATATTTCGTAACACTTCTTCTGGACATGTTCAACCTTATAGAAGTCAAAGTCTTTGCTTTTTGATGTGCGAAGATGTTTCCTTTTAAGAGGAATCTAAGTGTTTCATTGTATTTAACTTTGACACTTATGTACTGTTTCTTTTGGCTTTTCTTGTAATAAAGTTCTGGGGTAACATTTATCTTTTTATCCGGAAGAACTTTTGTTTTTGGCTGATCAGGGGATTCCTGCTCTCTTGGAGGTGATTTTTTTATCACCTTTTGAATCCTTTTTTTTTTTCTAAAGAATGGAGATTTTATGATGTAATTTGCTGCAAGTATGGGATTAGAAAATCTATCTCGTCTTAACTACCAAAAACTTATTTTAAAGTTTTAATATCTTTATTTTAGTTAGATAAACGAATTACATAATCAAGTATACAACAAACTTGCTGTCTAATTAGGTGAGATCACCAATCCTCCCACAAAATCAATACGGAACATAGCCATTTTATTTTATTCTTACTCTTGTTCCACTTCTTCGCTCTGGATGTTTGAAGGGAGTTATATTATGTTGATAGACAATTTATCAACCATGAGGTTGCAAAATGCTATTGACTACAGCTTTCTGAGTTTCCATATGTCAAGTGGGACCATAGGTTTGGGGGATTGGCTTTCATGATCAGTTAAAAACTGTCGCAATTACTTAAAACCATTAATTCCTTAGCCAATTTGGTGAAGGAGACATAATTGTGTATTTATTTTGTACTATTTCCTTTTAACCATTGTTTCCCTACCACAGCATACCAGTTAGAAATTTACTAATTCTTCACTACTACAGGGAGCTTTTGATTTCCTTCAGGAAGGCAACTGGACAAAAGCCATTGAGGATAATATTTTACAGGTATTCTAATAGAGGTTGCTTTGACAGTTTTCTTATTTTATTTTTCCCTTTAAATTATTATGCTAACTTGTCATCTTATTTATTATTTAATATTAGCCCTACTTGATGGACGCTAAACTTCTGATGTCCTGTATTTATTTGCATATTTTTTATTTTTTTTATACTCCTTGCAGAGATGGTGTCAGTGAAGGACAATTCTATCAGGTTCTATTATTTGAATTAGATGCTATCCGTAAGGTAAGTTCAAAACTGATCTGTATCATAAAGTGTAGTTGCTTTGCTTCATGAAATGCTTATAGGTTCACCTTGTCTAGGCTTGTGCATCCTTGGAACCAAATTACCAACCTCCTGTTACATTTGTGGTGGTCCAAAAACGTCACCACACAAGACTGTTTGCCAACAATCACAAAGATAGGAGTAGCATTGATAAGAGTGGAAATATCTTACCTGGTAATAGATATCTGCTTTTAAGACCTTCTGTATGCTTTTCTTTCTTTAATTTGTTAAAATTTTCACATGGTCATCTACTTGTGTGGTTAACCATGCAGGTACAGTGGTGGATTCTAAAATATGTCACCCTTCGGAGTTTGACTTCTATCTTTGCAGTCATGCTGGAATCCAGGTATTGGAGTATTTTGAATACCAGTAGGATTCCACTTGTGAATACCAATATAAACAAGATGGGTTTTGAAATCTGTAGATAATCCAGAAGGTTGTCTTTGATTTGATAGAAGATAAGAGAGGGATACAGAATTTGTTAAGAACTTCCCCTCAACTTTCTGTTTTTCTTATTTCCTATCAAATGACATCCTAAATGAATGGCGCATTTTTTTGAAAGCTTTTGTAAATCACTAATAGATGTATTTCTTTCTTGTAATCTGATCATGTAAAATCTTTTTTTCGGATCGGCATTTGGCAGGGGACAAGTCGACCAGCTCATTATCATGTCCTCTGGGATGAAAACAATTTTACTGCAGATGAGATACAATCACTTACCAACAATCTCTGCTACACGTAATCCTTCACTCTTTTTGCAATATCTGTACAATCTTGTTACTCTAGTACCTAATCCAGTTGATTTCTTTTCAGGTATGCACGGTGCACCAGGTCTGTGTCAGTGGGTAAGCATTTGAATCTTCACTATGGTGTTACTTGTTCAAGAAGAGTTGTCCATATTGCCTATATTGCTATTCTGCTTTATATCTCTTTACCCCATTTGTCTAGCTATTCCTCATACCAAATTGCATTTATACAAGTTGAGTGGCTCGTGATGCTTGATTAGAGCTTTGTATTTATGCAAATCTAGTTTAAAAAGGTGGATTTAAATTGTGCTCCACCTAGAGACATGCTTGGATAGAGCTATTGCTGATAGCATGTCAATGATACATTCTTTTTCTGACATTTATATACTCGCTTGGACAGTGCCTCCTGCTTACTATGCCCATCTGGCTGCATTTCGAGCTCGGTTTTACATGGAACCAGAGGTGTCTGAGAATCCTATGTCACGAGGTACACAATCGGTGAGTGGATCATGCGTTCGCCCTCTACCTGCTTTGAAAGAGAAGGTGAAAAAGGTGATGTTTTATTGTTAGAAGGGGAAAAGGAAAACATAGCGAATAAAAGAGTAAGAAAAAAAAGATGTTGTACATGAATGTTGTATTCATATTGTAGAGTGTATTACAGTGAGGTTTTTGTTTTGTTCAATGTAATATCTGATCCTATTGTTTGGCTAGTGTTCTGAAATATTAATGCTTCTGGTCTGGTGCTCATATTTCTGGTCATATCATGTATGCTAATGCCATTGAAGATGGAAATACCTGCATCCTCATTGCAATTTGCATCATCACTTGAGGGAAGGGAAGGATCCCTTGCTTAAATTACCTTTAGGTTGTGTTTGGTTTGAAGGAAAATGTAGGGGAAAGGTAGGGAAACCTATACAAGTTTGTAAAGGTTTCCCTGCCTTTCTCTTCCTTTCTCTACTTTTTCCTTTAAACCAAACATAGCATAGAACTATCTCAGTTGAAACTTGGAAGTCTTTTCCTGCATAGTTCTTACTGATCAAATTTCAGAAGCCAAAGGTATATAAAGCTACCTCCTGCCTCGTTTTCTTTGATTACTGGGTTCTTTTTCATTTTTCTCTTAGAAAGATTTTAATTAATGGGTTCGGGTCATGCTCATGCAGCATTCAAATGGAATATCCTCTTTTTTAACTAAATATTTGACGGTTTTACCATATTCATCCACCATGAATCCATGAGTCCATTGATTTGACAAGCATCGAAACCCTTGTGCCAACTATTTCAGACATCTCTGACAATGAACAATCGTTACAAATAAAAAGATTGAAAAGACTATGTTGCATTTTTACCTTTTTTTTTTTTTTCAAAATCTTAAAATGTAACATTTCTTCTTTGCCCAGATTTGCCCTAACAATTTTATATCCGAAGTCCCAAAACCAAATAATATCCCCTCAATCTTTCTTTGCATTTGGACAGGAAAGGCGGGATGCAGAAAGGGATGTAGAAAACAGAGACGATAAAGCGATGAGATAGGGGATTTGAGTTCCTGTTTAAAATGTTTTAGAGCTTAGGATTAGAAATCCAGTTCACTGAAAAGGAAGGGATAAGGAGAGTTCGTGTTTAAAATGCAGACCACTGAATCAAATTTGTCTGCTTGAATCATTTTATTAGATGGTACATGATCGTCATAGGGTCCCAACCTACTCTAGATAGGGGTGTCGATTGGATTGGATTTGGTCCAATCTGATCCAGTTCAACGTGAGTCTATTATAAAGGGATCAGGTCTAATCCAATCCAATTAATATTTTTAGACCATTTTGAACTGGTCCAATTCAATTTTTGGACACTTCAATCTGTTCAAATTCGTTTTGGTTTAAATTGATTTCAACTCAAACCCAATCCATTGACCCTTATATTTTTATTTTATTAATGGACTAGATATTGGCTTAACCCAACCCAATCCAATATAAATTTATTACAGAGAGATCACATTCAATACAATCTAATAAATATTTTGGGCTGGATTAATCTAATCCAATATATCTTGTTAGTCGATCCAATCCATCCAAATTAATTTTGGACTAGACGGGGTCCAATTCAAAACGATCCATTGACATCCTTAACTCTAGAGGCTTCCTCCTTGCGCTGGCAGTTTAACTACCTCGTTCTGTGGAGTGTAGGGTATAGACACGAGAGAAGTCTTTCCCAATTCTAACTCTGCTACTGCCTCGTGCCTACTAGTTTTGCTTCTTTCCCTTAGTCTCTGTGCTACGAACCCAAACCAGGTTTCACTGTATTATGTTTTCGACGAAAATCGCACTACAACGTGGACGGCTGTTTTATGTCCACCTGTTTCTTTCTCCTCCCTCCGTTCTCTGCTCAGTTTAAATATAGCAAGCACCTGCTCAGCCTACCACGCCATGCTCAGTATATTCGTCTACAGACAATTGTTTCAGTGGAAGGGTTCTCACAATTAGAGGAGGAAAACTTGCTAGATCTTGTGTAAGAACAATATTGGTTTCTATGTCAAGCATCATAATGTCCTGCAAAGGTATATATATGGATTCGATTGTTTGTTTCCCCTTTCTGGGTTTCTTTCATTCCCTTGTTTTGTGATTTGTGCATTTTTTTTTCTTGAACTATTTTAAAATGTTTGCATTGCATAATAGGGAGTTTTATTTTGAAAATTTGAAGAATAATGGATTTGATTGTTTGAAACTTAAACAACCAAGCAGCAGCGCAAAAATGCTTCTCGTTCCTTCAATTTCTTCGTTCGAAACCAACACTCTAGGGTCCGCCCCTGTACACTTTACCACCACTTCCCCTCCTTCAAAAATGCCAAACTCTACCATTACCACCACATCGTCCAAAACCAACACTTTCTGTCATAAAATTATTAGATCATTTTGATTATTGGGTAGATGAAAATTGAAAAAACAATGATATGGGCAAAATTGATCAAAAAAAGGTAGTTTTAAAATTAAGAAAATTCAATAAAAGGGCAAAATTGATCACAACAATATGTCACATGACATCACATGCCAACAAATTGTATTGTAATAGCACATTAATGATATATCGTTTATTAGAAATGTCTCAGTATTTTAAGTAATTTTTTAAATAATAGGATTAATTTGTGTCTATTTATTAAATTATAAGGGTAGCTGAGGTATTTAATCCATTCTTTAGGCAAATAGATCCACCTACAGGCTACAACAGTTCAGCCTTCTAAGTATTGACTTTTATTTTTCACTCCTAAGGCAAGGAGTATAAATACAAATTTGTAGAGTGCAAAACCCTATAATTTTTATTATTTTTTATATATTTTCCTAGTAAATATTTGTATTTGTAATGCTTCCAATAAAATTTTAACCTCCTTGTTTTATGATGGCTGCAATTTGCAAGGTGAGATACGGTTGGACAAGCATACAATCTTGGGAGAATGACCAATCAGCCCACATCAGAATTTTATAATTCCAAAGCATAGGGGAATGCATATTGAGGACGTGGTTTATAAGGGAGAGAAGGCTATTAATAGGGGGTTGGAATTCAAAATTATGCATAGTATGTATTCGTACTTGTCCGTACAATCTTCAGCTTTTTGGGCTCCAGGCTCTAATGTCATTTCTGCTTTTCTTTTTCATTCTGTGGCAGTAGAATCTAATAACATGAATGTTTTATTTAAGTTTGCATATATTTACACATAAAATAGTTGGAATTTTGGGTAAATTTATTAAACTACCCTTATAGTTCACTTAATTGACAATTGACTCATGCTATTCCTAATTCTCCTCTTACGGTTAACATCCATTGGTAAACTTCTTTTAAAACCCAATATTACCCGTCCCTCGTCCCCTTCTTAGACATCCGGTATCTTCTCTCTTATCTCTCTATTTCTTCTCTCTCTTACCTAGGGTCGGAGGAGCAAATATAGATTTGCTCGAGAAAATAAAAAAAAACATCCATAAGAGGAATCTCTCAAAATAGAGAAGGGCGGGCAGGGAGGTTCTATCCAAATCGCTGCTGCTATTCTTAGCAGCAGCAATGATAGGGGGAAGAACAGGGGAGATGGGGTTGAAGAAGGAGAGAAAGAGAGAACTCCAACCAAATGCACCTACATCATTCAACTGTTGAAAGGTGATCTCGTTGTTGATTGATCGATATAAAATCAGGGTCTGTGTGAATATAAATAGAGAAATTTCTCTCTCGTTCTTGCCGATTGCCTGCGTCCACTGCTGCCCGTTTCTTCCATTGTCAATCATCTGCACTGCCAATCAAGGAGCACATATCCATAATAAAACCTCTGCTAGAGGACCTGAGGAAGAAGAAAAAATAATGGGTTAAAGATGCTTCTACAACTTGAACAAAAATGCCTTGATGTCTACAGGAGAAAGGCAAATAAAGCTAGCAATTGTTCTTTTGTCGTGAGCATCGTTGTCATAAATAGAATGAGACGAGAAAATGGATGTCTACAACCAAGGAAGAATGTTTCAGTTTATAGGGTTTCGTTTCTGTCATGATTGCCTTGGAAATGGCAGGCATTCCTTCAATTTCAATTTCAGAGACGAGGTAGCGCTCTTTCTCTCTTCCCTTCGTCTGTTACAGCAATCGCTGTAGCTGCCGCCACCACCACCATGGGCCGGGAATCGCAGGAGGAAGGGCGGCACCACCCTGAAACAATCAATCTCCTTCCCATTTATCTTGACCAGGAAGAGGGGGGAGGCTCTTGCGGAAGCCCTGCCTACCTTTCTCTATTTTGAGAGATCCGGATCGGTAAGGAAGGGGACGAGGGAAGGGTAATATTAGATTTTAGAAGAAGTTTAAATGTCACGTGGTCATGTGTGTATGTGGGTTTTGACGAAATAATACGGATGTTAACTTAGTAAATTTCAGAAACAGTGGTAGTAGCATCAGTCCATTTTCAAATATTAAGGATTAGCTAAATCATAAGGATAAGGATAGTTTAAAAGATTTAATTTTCAAATAATAAGGATATATTTAGTCTATTAGCTAAATATAAGGGTAAGGGTAGTTTAAAAAATTTACCCCGGAATTTTTTTAGTCCGTCTGCTGTGAAACCATGGCTTCACACATCCCTCTGAACCTTAGCTCAATAACACAAGACCACGTGCGGCATTTTTCACTGTTTCACTGAGCTTCGACTGTGTGCATTCAACCGGCGGTAAGCATATCCCTTCTCCTTTTCCTTGAAACCCTGTTATTCTTCTCAAATCTTATCTTTTTCCTTTCTACGGACCAACTGGCATGCAGTTGTGCGTAGATTGGTGCATGCACCAATCTTTTCAAACCTCAAAGTTTATCTTCATTGCAGCAGCCTGTTGCTGATAGTATTTCTTCACCGGTAGAAGTTAAAAGAAATTAAAGAGAAGATTGAAATAGAGTGGTTTGTTATCTGTTTGTGATGAGGGCAGATTTGGCCCTCTAGTAAAATTGTGACACGTGACACCTCGTGACAATTAGGAAAACACCCAGCCAACAAACTTACGAAGTTGGTGACCCACCTGGGCACCAGTATGGCCGGCCTGGCGTGACCTGCGCGCGACACACGTGACCTGCGCAGCGCGCGCGAACTGCGTGCGGCCTAGCGCGCGGCCTACGCGAAATGCCCGCGGCCTAGCGCGCGGCCTATGCGAAATGCGCGTGGCCTAGCGCGCAATCTGCGCGAACTGCGTACGGCCTATGCGACCTGGCCGACCTAGACCAGCCTAGCTCATGATCTGGCCAAGGCGCCAGCTTGACGACCTGATCTAGACACTGACCCGCCGAGTGACACAGGCACCAGCTTGACGACCTGATCTAGACACTGACCCGCCGAGTGACACAGGCACCAGCTTGACGACCTGATCTAGACACTAACCTGCCGACTGACACAGGCGCCGACCTGACGACCTGGCCTAGACACTGACCCGCCGACTAACGCAGGCACCCCTCTTGACAACCCGACCCAGGTGCCGACCTGGCCGCCTAACACAAGCGCCAGCCTGACGACTTCGAGGAGTTCACCACCGTACCCCGGTTTTGACAAGATGCGACGAGTCTTACCGTTTGGAGGTTTTTCACCCACCTAACCCGTGAGAACTCCGGTATATAAAGACCTCACCCCCCAAAGGGGAGGGGGAAAAAGAAAGGGAAGTAACCCTACTCTCTAGCTCTCTCATATTATCTTCAAAGCTCTCTAAAATAAGAGTGTTAACTTAAGCATCGGAGAGCCCCCACCGGGAAAATACCCCCGGGACCACTGATTTAGTTCTCGTAGGTCCTTCAGCTCCCGTCGCCTACGAAGAGGAGGAAAAGATGCAGTTCTCGAAAGTCCCTCAGCTCTTGCTACCTACAAGGAGGAGGAAGAGATGGAGTTCTCGGAGGTCCCTCAGCTCCCGCCACCTACAAGGAGGAAAAGATGGAGTTCTCGGAAGTCCCTCAGCTCCCGCCACCTACAAGGAGGAGGAAGTGATGGAGTTCTCGGAGGTCCCTCAGCTCCCGCCACCTACAAGGAGGAAAAGATGGAGTTCTCGGAGGTCCCTCAGCTCTCGCCATCTACAGGAGGAGGAAAAGATGGAGTTCTCGGAGGTCCCTTAGCTCCTGCCACCTACAAAGAGAAGGAAAAGATGGAGTTCTCGCAGGTCTCTCAGCTCCCGCCACCAACAAAGAGGAAGGAAAAGATGAAGTTCTTGTAGGTTCCTTATCTCCCACAGCCTGCAAAGGAAAGAAAACCACCTCATGCTCAGGGCAGTCGGATTGCGCCGCACCAGGGAGCTCCAACATTCTCTAAGGCATCGGCTGCCTAGCAGGCAATTCGCCCCTAGGCAGTTCGCCACCAAGCAGTTCGCCACCAGGGAGTTCACCCCCAGGCAGTTCGCCACCAAGGCAGTTCGGCCCCAGGCAGTTTGCCACCAAGGCAGTTCGCCCCTAGGCAGTTCGTCCCCAGGCAGTTCGCCACCAAGGCAGTTCGCCCCCAGGCAGTTCGCCACCAGGGAGTTCGCCATAAGGCAGTTCGTCCCCAAGCAGTTCGCCACCAAGGCAGTTCACCCCCAGGCAGTCCGCCACCAAGGCAGTTCACCCCCAGGCAGTTCGCCACCAAGGCAGTTCGCCCCCAGGCAGTTTGCCACCAGGGAGTTCGCAACCAGGCAGTTTGCCCCTAGGCAGTTCGCCACCAAGTAGCTCGTCACTAAGGCACGCCACCACCGGGTCGAATAACGAGGTACTTTGCCAAAAAAAATTTACATCACAAAATATTGGTACGTGGCTAAAAACGGTTACATCAATTGGTGCCGTCTGTGGGAACCCGCTACAAAAAGCTAAGTTCTCATCCTACCAAAGTTAAGTTCTCATCTTGCCAAAACTAAGTCCTCACTTTTTAGAAATTGAAGCTATTGCTTTATAGTTTACATTTTTTATGAACTCAGAGAGCTAACGGACTAAGTAGCTCTACCAACCTTACTTTCAATTCAGATAATGCCACATCAGTCCTCTCCGCAAGGTCCCTCCTATAAAGATGAGCTCTTCGTGGCTTCCGCGGGAGTTGGCGGCCAACTGACTACATAGGCACCCTTATTGGTCGAGCCTTCCAAGGCTCACGTGTGAGCTGGCAACCTAAAGTTAGTGGTGTTGCCCCCGAAGGTCAAGCCCCTAGTAGCTTCTTGTAGGAGTAGGTGACCGGCATTACGAAGCTAATGCAGGCCAAGCCTACGAATCACCTCACTACTTAAGACTCGGTTGCCTCTTCGGCACGGGAAAAAGTAAAAAAAGAGAGTAGACTACGAGTCGCTCCCAAAAGCCTACGGGCCACATTACTGCTTAAGACCTGGTTGCCTCTCCGGCACGGGCAAAAGTCAAAAAAGAGTAGACTACGAGTCGCTCCCAAAAGCCTACGGGCCACATTACTGCTTAAGACCCGGTCGCCTCTCCGGCACGGGCAAAAGTCAAAAAAGAGTAGACTACGAGTCGCTCCCAAAAGCCTACGGGCCACATTACTGCTTAAGACCCGGTCGCCTCTCCGGCAGGGCAAAAGTCAAAAAAGAGTAGACTACGAGTCACTCCCAAAAGCCTACGGGCCACATTACTGCTTAAGACCCGGTCGCCTCTCTGGCATGGGCAAAAGTCAAAAAAGAGTAGACTACGAGTCGCTCCCAAAAGCCTACGGGCCACATTACTGCTCAAGACCCGGTCGCCTCTCCGGCACTGGCAAAGTCAAAAAAGAATAGACTATGAGTCGCTCCCAAAGCCTACGGGCCATACTAGTAATTGGATCAGCACTTACTAGCTTATCGACTTACGGGCCAAAAGAAATCTACTCCCTTCGCTGAGTTACTATCAGCTCGGAAGTGGGGGGCTATTGATGAGGGCAGATTTGGCCCTCCAGTAAAATTGTGACACGTGACACCTCGTGACAACTAGGAAAACACCCAGCCAGCAAACTTACGAAGTTGGTGACCCACCTGGGCACCAGTCTGGCCGGCCTGGCGCGACCTGCGCGGCGCGTGCGCGAACTGCGCACGGCCTGCGCGACCTGGCCGACCTGGACCAGCCTAGCTCATGATCCGGTCAAGGCACCAGCTTGACGACCTGATCTAGACACTAACACGTCGACTGACACAGGCGCCAGCTTGACGACCTGATATAGATACTGACCTGCCGACTGACACAGGCGCCGACCTGGCCGCCTGACACAAGCGCCAGCCTGACGACCTTGAGGAGTTCACCACCGTACCCCAGTTCTGACAGGATGCGACGAGCCTTACCGTTTGGAGGTTTTTCACCCACCTAACCCGCGAGGACTCCGGTATATAAAGACCTTACCCCCCAAAGGGGAGGGGGGAAAAAGAAAGGGAAGTAACCCTGCTCTCTAGCTCTCTCATATTATCTTCAAAGCTCTCTACAATAAGAGTGCTAACTTGAGCTTCGGAGCCTCTACACCGGGTTCCCCCCGGAGCTTCTCCATCTCCTCCGTTTTAGGTTCCCTGCTACCCCATTCAGAAACAAGGCCGCGAACAGCTAAGACCGGCCGGATCGCGCTCCATCAGTTTGTTAATGGGGTTTCAATGAATCTGTACCTCAATTTCAAACTACTCTTCTTCTGTATCTCCACCGAGCCATAGTCTAGAAGCTCACCGACAATCTCATTGCAAACCGACATTCGTGAAATCAACCGTAAAATCTGTTGGCGATGGTAAGAAATCAACCGGAGCTAGTGAAGTCAAATGTAAGATTTATCGACAGCAGAAAAACATCAACTGGTGGTCATCTAAAATCATTCAACAGAACAAGTAATCTGTATCTCGACGTCAAACTCTTCTTCTTATTCTCTTCCTCCTCTCCTTATTTTCTCTTTTTATTCTCTCATTTCTGTCAACTGCTGTGACCAAGCTATTGCTGACTACTATGACGAAGCTATTGTTGGCAGATTTCTGTCAATATACCTTGCTAGTCTAAGTTGTTGGATTGCCGGGTGCCCGTCACCATGTCTGGAATTGAAACTTATGAAACCGATCCAATCAGGGGTAATACAAAGAAAGAAGAAAAGGGGAAGAAGAATAGGGAGAGGAGAATGAAAACACTTAGCAATATGGAGCTGATGATGATGGAAGGCTCGGCCCGTCGGTTTCTCAATTCTTCATTCGTATTTATAACTGCACGAGGAATTTATACGTTGGGAATATCCTTGAATATAATAACCACTTTTGCTTCTAAACCTGTCACTTATCGTCACTCTTAATTGGGTTCCAGTCAAGATGAGACCGGTGTCTCATAGAGTGGTTGGGCTCCACTTATCGTCATCTACTCCTAACATTCCAAAACATTAGATAGACTCGGCCCAATAAATGTGTACATGTGAGTGTATAAAAACTTGTTTAAAAAAATATTTTATTTATATAAAAATAAAATATAATATAATAAAATAGAAATGATATTGTATGTCACATTGTATATAAAGTGTTAACTATTAGTGTATTGGTGTATGGTTATATCCAATGGCCATGATTTATCCAACACACCAAAGCTCCACAGGTCAGTTTATTTTTGACGCCAAATGTGACCGGTGTTCTGGTCATGTATGGTGAGAGATGATGGATGGGGGAAACATCGAATGAGAGAGGAAATCCAAGTGTGGGTTTCATTGCTTTTTTGTCATTTAGTGGCCGGTTCAATCATAGTTAACAGAGCAATTCCGTTAGATCACTGTTATTTCAATGAGGAGACGTGTTCGATTCTGGTTGGTTGGTTCACGCTCCCCCGTGAACCCGCGGGTTCACAGAATGCGAGCTCTCAAACGTTAACGGGACTTTGGCCATGTCCCCTCGAACCGGACGCAAAGAGACAATGAACCTGAGTTCGCAGACTCTCTTCCTCGTTTCGAACCTCATTTCTCACTCCCTCCCATTTTTTGAGATTCTCCTCTACCGAACCCAAACCCAACAAAAACGGCATCCTCACTCAACACCGGCGGTCGTGAATGTAGAAGCCACCGGCAGCGAGAGCATATCATCCGGCGAGTGCACGGGCTTACTACTAGGGAGCAAAGAAAGCGTCCTCTAACCACCTCTCTTCCTAGAGGAAATCATCCATCCATCCCAGAAGGGGCAAGTTTAAGAGAGTTTGTAGAGCGTTCCCGGAAATGGCGGATGCGCCGAAGAACCTCATCTTTGTCTAGAGCTTTGGAGGTACGAGAGGGTTTTAGATACAAGCAGGTTGTGACTAGGTCCTTATTCTCGGGATCTTGTCGATCTCCGGAGTAGTTTGATATGAACCCTTCCCGTTGCTGGAACAAGTTTGTATCTGCCCTCGAGCTGTAGTGCTGAAGCACCACTTAAAGAGGGTTTCAACAATCACAAGATCACCGAAGAAGAAGAAGAAGAAGAGTTTAATCGTCCAATATCACTTTATTTCAGTATTGATTGATTATATATGGGAAGCCGTTAAAACTGTCAATCATGGATCATGATAATCTGCAACGATGATTACTGCGATGTTTGTTATAATAGTTTGCAGCCTTAGATATTCATTCTGATGATGATTAGGATGGTGGCCACGTCAGCAGGTTTGTAGGTGATTTGAAACCCCAGGGCTCCCGTATCGTAGTTGATCTTCTCCGACTGCAAGAAAGCCATGTTTCTTGTCTATTTCTCTCTTGCTGTCTTTTGCTTTGTTCTTCATGGTCATGTTTTACTGCATAGGACTGTAAATTTGGATGCATTATCGGCATATGTAACCGTTTGTGGGAAATGAAGAATTCACTTTTGTTGTTTAATTTGATCGTTTCTCTTTTATCTCTTGATTATCTTTTAACTTTATTCTCCTGTTTCGGTGGAAATTTATTTGTTTTCTTTCAGTTTGTTGAAATGTTTAAGGCGGCAGAATTCTAATTTATCTAGATGGATGCCTTTGGGATAGATAGTAAATAGTGAATAGTCAAGGAGAAGATTCTCTGTTTACCATCGGACTGCCGCCGGTGGATTTCGCGTCCACAAACACCGACGTACAATAAGATTGCCGGTGGGATGTGGGATGTTTTTGGGTTAGGACTTGGTGGAGGAGAAAAGGAAGGAATTCAAACGAAACCTTTTGTGTCCGGTTCAACCGGAAAATGATAAATAATAATATAAACTTTTCGTTTTTTTTTTTACCTTTTTCTTTTTAAAAAGTAAACACTGAATAACATAGAAAGCTTAATGTTTCGGAGATGGTCAGATGGTAGTGTTATGAACCCCTTTCTCTACGAGAGGAAGAGCTACTTGTCTCGAGCAATGGTGGGAGAGCACCGTTCAAAGTGGTTTTAGAAATAAGTATTTATTGCAGTACCTCCAAAAAAGTAATTTTATAGAAATATTATCAAAAAGTACTTGATGAAATTAATAATGATAATATCAATTGCTATAATGATAATACCAACAAATAACATTGATACCAAAAACAATAATAAATAATAATAATAACAACAATAACAAAATAAATAGTATTTTGGTTATCTATATTATTATTAACAACAACGTTATCTATAAATTAAAATTGATAATAATAATTCTGTTAACAAAATAAATAATGATACTTTATTGTTAGCATTTTGTAGAAACAAGATTATGTAGAAAAAACAAAAATGATAATAATATAATTAATTTCATAAATTAATTATAATAATTCTGTAGAAATACTAATATCATATCAAAATAATTAAAAAAACATTAAATCCGAATTACAATTTCATTCATGTAGAAATAAAAGTTGCATCACATCACAATATAAATAACCCTAAGGCTGCATTTCGAAACGATGCAAATGGAGTGTAAATCCCGGTTTAGGATAAATTTGCACTCTGATTCACTTTTGCTTGTGTTTGGCAACAATACATTATGCATTGGCAAATGATAGAAAACACATTTTTTAGTGCATATTTACATTGATAATAAGATGTAAAAGCGCATCAATGAAAAAGAAATAAATTTGCATTCAAGTGGGCTTTTGATGAAAAAAAAAACTAAAAAAGCACATGCTTGTTAGACCCGTTTTTTCACAAAAAAAAAAAAACATTTTGATATATTTGGGAATGTTTCTGCCACGTAGGCATTGAGCAACACTATGTTGTTTGGCAAGGTGATTTTCATCACCGCTTTTCATGTATGTGCACAGTTGGTAAGGTGATTTTCTGTCATGTATTCACCATATTAGTGAACCATTGGGGGTAACGGTTCACCGAAGCATGAAATGACAAATTTGACGTTATATACATCGGTGGGTCCCGATTTACAAGGCATGTCTATGGTTCAAGCGTTTTTCCTTTTTCAAAAAACACTTGAACCAAACAATCATGTATATGGGCATTTGTTGAAACACCTATATGGATCCGACATGGCACCATTTTTTAGAAAAACGGCCATGCTTCCAAACATCTCCTAAATAGTAAAAAGTGAATTGATGATGCACATTTTGGTAGCTCCTAGCTGGCTAGTGACTTAGATGCTTGGCTGAATGGTGATGAGTTGGAGAGGTGTCTCTGATGCCTAGTTGAATGATGACAAGCAGGAGAGGTGGCTCTGATGCCTAGCTGAATGGTGACGAGTTGGAGAGGTGGTTCCGATGCGATCTGCAAGGAAACAGTGTCAAAGTGCCTAGGTTGCTTTACCCGGGGTGGGCACTCCGATGCTTAAGTTAGTGAATCAGATATTTTAAGATAGCAAAATGTGAGAGAGCTGGAGAGCTACGAGAAATAAAAATTACGCATCTACCTGGGTCTTAGGGGCTGATGCCCCAATATAGTTGGGCTGCCGTGGGTCTCGCAAAACGCCCTCGGAATCCTCGGCCCACGACATAGATGTCTGTTCCGCTTTGGAAGGAGGATAGCATGCCAGTTAATAAGGCTTATCGTTTCCCTCCGATTCAAGCGGGATGAGGATAAGGTATACGGTTACGCAGCGTGATCCCGAAAGGTTCAAAGACAATTGGCAAGTTTCTAGAAAGGTAGGTCGCCAAGTTGGCGACAGAGGTAGATTGTCAGGTCGCCAGGTCAGCGACAAAGGCAGGTCGCTAGGTCGGCGGCAGAGGTAGGTTGCCAGGTCGACAATAGAAGTAGATCGCCAAGTCGACGACATAGGCATGTCTCTAGATCGGCGGCAAAAGTAGGTCGCCAGGTTGGCAGTAGAAGTAGGTCACCAGGTTGGCGACAAAGGCAGGTCACTAATTAGGACCCCTTTTTGGCTAAGGCAAGTTGTCGCCTAGGTGATGCTGGGATGTAGTCCAACTGTTCTGTTATGACATGTGTCATGATGTCAGTGGAAGGCCAAATCTGCCCTCATCAATTGCCCCTCACTCCCGAACTGAGATCAGCTCAGCGAAGGGAGTAGATTCATGCTTCATTGTAGGTCCTTTGGCCTGTTACCAACATATTTCAAGGTCGGTTTAGGGGTCATTGATGTTGAAAGCGGTTTGGCTTCCCCTTGCGATATGTGCGTTGATGTTGGAATTTAAATAGCAGGTCGGTGTCACGGCTACACTATGTCAGTCCTCTAAGGTGCTAGTTGTCTACTCCTACGACAAGCCACAAGGAGCTCAACCTGCGGGGGCAGC
Organism: Nelumbo lutea; assembly: GCF_056320005.1. Lineage (NCBI taxonomy): Eukaryota > Viridiplantae > Streptophyta > Magnoliopsida > Proteales > Nelumbonaceae > Nelumbo > Nelumbo lutea. The sequence continues at coordinate 13,369,733 of NC_142691.1, forward strand.
TTTACTAACTATAGGTTGCCAGCTCGCATGGGAACCTTGAAAGGCTGAACCCGCAACGGTGACTGTAGTCCGTTGGCCGCCAACTCCTACGGGAGCCACAGAGGGCTCGACCTATAGGGCGACCTCGCAAACAGGGCTGACAAGGCTCGTCTAGGCTGATTATATGTGTCACCAGGTCAGCGGAGGTAGGTCGCCATCTCAGCGGTAGAGGCAGATCGCTAGGTTGGTGGAAGTATGTCGCCAGTTCAGAGGCAAGTCCCCAGGTCACCAGGTCGTTGGAATTTTGACAGTCTAGTTTTGCTCTCAGCACCTTAGCCTATAGGCACCTTGTCACCTCGGCAAGACTAACCTGCGAGGGCAACTCCACAACCAACTGGCCATCAATTCCCACGTAAAGCATGGAGGGCTCGATCTGTGGTGTGACCTTACAATTTGTTGGCTATCAACTCCTACAAAAACCACAAAAGGCTCGACCTATGGGGTGGCCTCACATTTTGTTGGCTGCCAACTCTCGCCGAGAGCACGTAGAGCTTGACATATGGTGGTGGCCTCATAGTTAGGGAGATGTTGTCCGAGCAAGACTGTGAGAACTCGTTTGGGCTAATCATTTTGTTTCTGCCCCCCTAGGGGGTTCTTTCGATCAAGCACTGTTGTTGTTGCTTGAAGATGTTATTACTTGAGGCTTAGAGAATCAGGTGAGAACATAGCCTTTTGTAGCGCATCCCACAGATGACCCCAATTGATGATGCACATTTTGGCAGCTCCCAGCTGGCTAATGACTCAGATGCTTGGTTGAATGGTGATGAGCTGGAGAGGTGTCTCTGATGCCTAGCTGAATGGTGACGAGCTAGAGAGGTGGCTTTGATGCCTATCTGAATGGTGACGAGCTGGAGAGGTGGCTCTGATGCGACCTACAAGGAAACAGTGTCAGAGTGCTCGGGCTGCTTTACCTGGGGTGGGCACTCCAATGCTTAAGTTAGCGAATCAAAGATTTTAAGATAGCAAAATGTGAGAGAGCTAGAGAGCTGTGAGAACTAAAAATTGCGTATCTACCTGGGTCCTAGGGGCTAATGCCCTTATATAGTTGGGATAACGTGGGTCTCATGAAACGCTCCCAGAATCCTCAGCCCACGACATAGAGGTCCATTCCGATTTGGAAGGAGGATAGCGTGCCAGGCTTACCGTTTCCCTTCGATTCAGGCGGGATGAGGATAAGGCCTACGGTTACGCAACGCGATCCCGAAAGGTTCAAAGACAACTGAGAAGCTTCTAGAATGGTAGGTCGCCAGGTTGGCGACAGAGGTAGATTGCTTGGTCACCAGGTTGGCGATAGAAGCAGATCGCCAGGTCAGCAATAGAAGTAGGTCGCCAGGTCGACAGTAGAGGCATGTTGCCAAGTCGACAGCAGAAATAGGTCACCAGATCTGCGGCATAGGCAGGTTGCCAATTGGGACCCCATTTTAGATAAGGCAAGTTATCGCCTAAGTGATCCTGGGATGTAGTCCAGTTATTCTGTTATGTCATGTGTCATGATGTCGGTGGAGGATGTGAACTTTCTACCACGTTCGCCCGTTTCCCTCATTTCAAAACTAAAGCGATTTTTTTAATTGAAGTAGAAGATTAAGAAAACTTTATATACCAAGGGATTGAGGATGTGAACTAAAGTTTGATGGCAGTGATTAGTAATGATTAGAAATAATTTCCACGTCATCGTATGACGTTGGAATGGTAATGGATGGGTTGGGCTGGGCCGTGGTGACCGTAGATTGGCTTAATGAGCCCAATAAGCACCCTAGTCCCGTGGCCCATAATAGATTGCAGGAAATTAATGGATTAATGTGAAATAGAAATGGTGCAGCAAAAAATTGTGAAAAAGAAAGGGTATAATATAAAAATCTTCCTTTAGTTTTTGACAATCATAAAAACCTCCTCTCAAGTTTTATTTTAATAAAAACCTCTTATATAGTTTTAAAAAATCTTATAATTACCTTTCTTTTCTCATTGTCTCAGTTTATTATCAAGAAAAAAATATTTTTGTCTGCATAATAAAGACTTTGAAGTTATAAAATTGTCCTTACTATTTGTTAGGAAATCTTTTAATATAACCAAAATGTCAGATTTGTCCTTTTACACTTCATTCAATCATTATGAGTTTATAAAATTAAATTACTTTGCTCTTTAATTGACCTAGGGAATTTTTATAATAAAAAATTAAAAAAAAAATTGAGTATTTCAGTAAATCTCCATCCATCTGTATTGATAAACATAAAGGTAAAATGGGTATTTTCAAAAAATTAATACATTAGGACAGGTATTTTGTCTCGAACATTGATGAAAGGGAGGTAACTGCAGGTTTTTTCAAAATGAAACTTCAAAAGAGATTTTTATAATTATCATAAATTTTAGGAAAGTTTTTCTATTTTACCCAAAAAAAAAAAATAGAAAAGTATGAACAGGCCCAATTTCTGATTTCCACTAGAAAGTTATAAACATTCAAAATATCACAATCCACATTTTATGCATCAACACTTCGAGCTGTCACCTACCCAACAGTAGTTTAGGCCTACCGTCATTCTTCATAGGCCTGAACGGAGACGGCCGGGAGAGGGAAAATGAATTAGATATTTCACTTGGTTGTCTGAACGTGAAGCCGAGGCAAGTATCGCCTAAAAATTTATTGAAAATTGGGTTATATTAGAACTAGAGGTGATGGGATCTGCTCCTCACAAATGGACGCCTGAACGTCGATGTGCGTGTGAGGCGCCAGGTGTGAGGAGCAGGTCCGGTCTCGAGAGGCAACAGAGGCTGACTGTTTAAGCTGTTACGCTTTCTCTTCTTTCCTCACTTCGCTCTCTCTCTCTCTCTCTCTCTTTTGGGAGCCAAGGAGGAATTTGCAGAAATGGCAAATTTCAGACCAAGCTATAGAGATTTACCAAATAAAGAACATTCGATAGCTTCCAACGCAGGTAGAATTGCGGACTGTTTCTGAGTTTTATTTTCTTTTCCTTTTCATCTTCACATCGTACTATCAATTATCGTCGACATTAATACATTCCGATGGTGTATTTAGGTGATATATAACCGAGTTTGCATTCTGCGCTCCACTTAAAATATTCAAATTGAGTTGAACCCTAAGAAGTCGACTAAACTTTGTTCTGAGCTAAGAAACCTTCATTTTTCTGTTGGTTTATAATGTAAAAGCAATTTGAGTTTTCTACTCAGGGCATCGCATTTGTTTCCCTAAGAACTAAGATGACTTAAGATCAGATAATGTTAAGCTTGAAATTATTTTTCACGAGCTTCATTTGACTGCGGAAGTTTGCCTTGCATTCCTTATTTAGATTTGTTGATGCTTAAATCTACGTAGTTTACAAAGTTCTGCCCGATTGATGATTATATTGAACATTAAGTCTGCCGACAACCTTGTCCTCATCTTTCCCCCCAAGTTACTGTAAACCTTGCTGTTTCTGAAGCAAATACTGTCTTGATCGACGCGGTTCTGCAGCACGGCTTCATTTTGACTATTCTTAGTGTTTCTATGCCTGGGAAAAAAAATTTGAGAATATAGATGACATTTGTATTGCCTCTTATTTGCTTTTCTGTTAGACTATGAACTGCTAGATATCACTGTTTCCTGAATTTTGTTTGCGTTATTAGTAAATGATCTAGATGCATTTTGTGAGCGGAAACAATTTACCCGTTTTTATTTATTTGTTGATTTTTGTTTTCTTTCTTTCTTCCCATTCTGGCTTGACAGAATAAAGTTGTCATCTGCCAATTAAGGAAATGCTGCTTGGTTACAAAGGAAATTTATTGTCAGTTTTCCTGAAAAACTTTCAATTGAACTGAAAGGCGTATATTAGCTCGAGCAGCAGCAACTTGTCCATCTCTGTTTGAATTAAGAAAGTTGAAATTTATCACTATTATAGGTTTTAGGAGTCTCAAACTGGAATTGCACAGGGCTTATTTTGAACATTGCACTTATCATAATCCACAAGATGAGCCATGCTGAAGGTTTATTATGTTATGCTATCACATGTTATCAGTTTCTAGGTTGAGAAATGGAAGCAGGGAGTAAATTCCTCAGAAAATGCGGGCCAAAGAGGTTTCTATACTGCTGAGAATTCAGTTAGGCATCTGTATTAATTCTCTGTAGAACAGATTTAGGAAGAATATCAGATTCAACCAACTGGAGGTCATATCTTCAATGGAATAATTTTTACCTTGGAAATTGATGCAGCGTGGAACCAATGAAAAATGGGGCTGGCTATGCAAGCACCGGGCGTTCGCTAGCTTCTAGCGAAGAACACCGAATTCTCTAGGAGAGAGGAAAGGTGGCGAAAATTGGAAGAAGAGAACTTGAAGAAACTCTGAAACTATGAAGTATGAATTGATGAATAATTCTGGGAGAATAGCAGTATTTATAATACATTTAGAAATTGTAAAAGAACTAGGAAATAACAACTAGGATAGATCCAAATATCTAATCTGATAGGATCGAACTCTTCTTGGTTTGAGCTTCCACCGTCCGATCTCCCTTGATGCATGAATCTTGGATTATCTTGCTAATCTTGATGCTTATTGGAGTCTTGTTGGCATTCTGATCTTTATTTCTTGATAATTTTGGAAGAGTCTTGATAAGTCTTGGAGTCTTGGATTAAGTCTTGATGGGTCTTGAGTTATCCTTTCTTGACTTATCTTGGACTCTTGACCTTATCCTAGGAGCTGCCGCCCCTAGGGGTGAGATGGGCCTCCATCAGAAATCTACAAAGTGAAGGAAAACAAAAAGTTGAGAACAGATCCTGTTATGTTTGAAAGCTAGAAGTTTTAAGATATAGGATGCTAGATAATATAGTATTATGCAGTCCATGTAGTAAATTACTAATTAAAAGTACCTATCAAATTCAGCTTTCACGTAGAAACATCATTTTTGTTCTGTATCCTTCTCTTTAATGATAAAATATTCGAAGTGTAAGGATATTTATATAACATTGGAAATTTGGGGTTTAAATTCTGGGAAAGAGGACTCAATGCTATTTTATCTTATGCAGGTATCAATGGAGTTTGTATGATGAGCAACAAATGGAGAGATGAACAACACCCATCCTTCATCCACTTCATTTCCTCCTTCCTCGGTGCAAATTCATTTCGACTTAACATTGTCCCTGTTGCCCCTGTAATGAGCTTTCTTTCTGGTCTTGTATTGTAATTTTGACTGCCTTGTACTCAAACCAGTGAACTTGTAATTGTAGGATTTCATTTTCAACTGTGGAGGATTATCAGTAGCATTTGTTTTTGTGACAAATTGGGATTGCAACAACATCTCTCCCATTTTTAGCAGGTCCCCTGACAAATGCCACAGTTTTGGATCTTTTGTTTTATTTTCTGTTTGACATCATTATGCTACACAGAGTGCAGAAACTGAAAGAGCAGTTTGGGAACTTTTATGTTGTTGTCACCCTCCCAACCAAGGAGCAAAATGATTCATTTGTTCGATCTTACTTTAAGTGAGTCAAGACACTTGTTTGAAACTTCATAATTTGGTTTTCCTGGATGTGCAAAATTTTAGTACTTGTTTTGTTGGGGGTTATGTTAAAGGTTTGGAATGGAGCCTGGGAAGCCAACGTTTATTCCAGTTCAGGACTTAGAGATGGGCTTTGAGAAGATTGTGAAGATAGCCCATGCTCGTGGGGGTAAGAACCTAGTCATTGGCGCTCATAATTCCTGGAAACTCTACTTAAATGTGTCTGTGTAACCATTTGATGCAGTGTGTAAGAAGCAAGATGCCATTTCCAGATTGAAAATTGAGGTCTGTAAGTTGATCCTTTTCACTGTACTCCTTTCTGTTTTGAAATGTGCCTGAAATATGTGATGTCTTGTTTGCAAAAGAGAGAGCAATTGGTGCGGGGAATGGATGCTTTCCTCAGAGTCATTATGTCCATACCTGGAATTGATAACCATGATGCAAATGCGGTAATTCAATTTAAACATGTTGAATTTCTAGTTTGCATGGATATCTGATGTAACCCTTTATATTGAGGACTTTCCAAGTAAATGAAGGCTCTCATCTTCCTCATTCGTCCCCTAAGTATGGTGCATATGCAGGACCTACCAAGGAGATATCCCTTGTAGGAAAGGAAACAAATTGATCATATATGTTCGCCTTCCTGAATATTTGATCTAATGAATTCATCTTGATAAACCTTTAAAAATGTAAATCATTGTGAAAAAGTGGATTGCAGTAGGAATGCACCTATACCTCAGATAACTATTTCGACTTTCTTTTCCTTTGTTCAGCTTAATCAAGCCATTGGTTCTATTGAAGCAATATCCACAGCATCCAAGCATTATATTTTGGAGAACACAGATCTTTCGGCAGACAAGGCAGAGACGATCACCAAGTTTTTCCGAGATCCAAAGTATTACCTGAGCCCCAAAATCAACTAGTCAAATAGAGTTAAGGAGGTATTTCTGCAAATGGATTCAGAGGTGGTGTTGAAGTGATGCCTTAAACTCTAGGGGTTTAGCCTTCCCATAGATTTTCTTCTGTGTTTAATGCTGGCTTGTGTTTTGTATACTGATGTTCTGCCATGGGGCCAAATCATGCTAATTGTTCGCAGGTAGTTCTGATGTCTGAATTTGTGCAAAAAATGACTGTATTCTCTGATTGTTAGCTTGAAAATTTCATTGCTACTTTCAAATTAGACAGATCTATGATGGTTCTTCCTCCATTTGTTAAGATATGTACTACAATAGTTGGTGACTGTTATTTTGGCCCTAGAAAGTAGTTATATCCCTATTAACTGTTTGTTGATAGGATCGCACACGTCATAATGGTAGTTGGCCTCTGAGATAAGATCTCTTGCAATCAGAAATTGGGCTCTCAAGATGCTATGTTGTCAGGGAAAATGCTAAAGAAACTAGATTGGAGTGGACTGGACTGGATTGGACACTGTTGGTTCTTACTTCTACTGTTCTAAACCTCTAAGTAGGAAATTGACAAAATACCAGAGGAAGTTTTGTCGGTAAACATAGGAGTTGTTTGAATAGTAAAGATCAAGGACCCAAAATCTTGGGTGTGGGATATAGTCCAGTTCGGATCTCCACAGATTGAATGAGTGAATGGAAGTGCAGGAAAAACTGTGGAAATAAATGAAGGAGATCCGGACTTGCTTCTGCACTTCCATTCAGTCTGGGACGGGTGACTCCATTACACGTGTATAAGTAACCACATGTATGAGAATACACATTTGATGAGTGTCACCTTGGGCTAGTTATACGCTCGTCCTCGCTGATAATATTTTGTTTGGCTAAGAAAAATCCTTGGAAAGTAATACGATGTTTTGCATAAATCAGAATCAAATGTTGAAATTTATTTGATCATTATCAATTTTTTTGTTTTAGATGGACCTATTCATCCATGTGCATCTTATAGTTTTCTGAATTGCAACTATTGATCCCAGATCCGCCAAACATGGCTGCTGTTGTTGTTTTTCCGTGGGAAGTTTCCTTGATACTACTCCAATTCAAGGCAAAATTTGCCGTATTTGTTGTTTAGTGCAGGTGATTAGTGTAATCCCAAATCTATGTTTCCACACCATAGCACCCAATTAGCCAGCCAAAGGTCCCAACTTACTTTAGATATAAAGCCAAGCTATCTATTTAGGCTACGTTTGTTTCACCATAAAAAGACTTGCAAGGGGTAGTTCAATTAGATTTTATTCAAGTAAAAAGGAAGAGGAAATGGTGGATTTGATGGCTAAGATCGTAGCAAGATCCTTTTGTCTTCGGATTCAGTGCGCTTGGATTCCCGACACGTCTTTCGGTGCTAGACTGGTCATCACCGGCCGGCTGAAATTTTGCTGTGGGTTATCATTGATAAAAATTGATAAATATAAAATTTTTGTAAAAAAATCTAATTAAATATTGACATAAAGTTCGAAACCCTCATGTTCTCCTACTCGAACCCTTCTCCCCCAACCATTAAGGGAAGACAAAACCTTCCTCACGATTGTGGCTTTGGATTTACAAGATAAATCCTTACACTCTCAATCCAAATGCAATTCAAGCCTTGCTCCTCCAACCATTAATGGGAAGACAAACCCGGTTTTGGCTTGGGATTTGCAAGACACGAGACGTCTTCTTCTTCCTCCATAGTCCATGCTAAGCTTATGTAAGTAAAAACAATAGCTCTAATTCTCCAAAGATATCTTTTCAAGAAGATATATTCAAGCAGTCACACTGTCACGCACAGGATTTTCTTTCATGATAGGCTCTCAAAAATTTCTATTTTCAAAGGCTTCTTGGGTTTCAGATTTTAATGCGAAAAAGCGGTATTAGGGATTTTCGGACAGAAATCAGTGAGTTCATTAACTTGGCCGGTGTTGACAACTTGCCAAAATGAGTTAAGAGTTAGGATCTTCAGTCATACAAAAGATTCTTGGACACAAATCAGCGGGTTCATTAGCATTTTTGTTCTTAGTTTCTGCCTTCTATATTTTGGGGTTTCATTCACCTTTGAACACTTTGATGTTTGAAACTTTCCGTTAATATCATTGCTGTCATGGCTAAAATCTACAGTTGTTGTTTTGTTGCAGTTTGAACACCATTGATTAGACTTGTTGTTGTTACTGATTGGGGGGAGAAGGTTTGAGTCACAGGGCTTTGCAAAGACTGCTCTGCAAGTCTTTTTAACAAGTTGCAGAATGTAGATTTTTTTTTTTTGTATTTTTTATCAATTTTTATTTAAGCTCCAACTGGTTATCAGAATTTTAATGGATCCTTCGAGTCCAAACGCACTGAATAAACTGGTTTTCTTCATCTTGCCTAATGAAATTAGGAAAACTGAATAGTGAATAAACTATTCGCGAAGTTATGAACAGAAATAGAAAATTGCATAATAAGAGCACCTTCAACTCCTGAATTCACAATACAAAATGGTGACTGTGATCCAAGGTTGATGTAAGCAATGAGCTGATATAACATTAAATAAAATGTAAAAAACTAAACGAGATGATAAAAGATTAGAAATAGGGAATAGAAACGCGAGGCCCACATAATAGTTGAGACGGCTCCTCACAAATTGGCGCCTCACATGCATATCCACATAATGAATAAGTACGGGAGATGTTCTACCTGGATCAGCTGGACAAAAAAAATAGGCCGCACGATGGATCATAGCTCTCCAAATTTGTTAAACTTAAAAGCACCTTCCAAGTTCCAACACAGTTTCCAAATCAGATGGTTGAAATTCATCTGATTACCCTGATATTTTTTTTCAAGACCATTGGAGTGGGATCTACATTCCATCCGAAGCTGGGACCTGACTCTTGATGCCCAACACGGTCCCATTCGTGTACTATGAGCAAAGAGTCTGTACTCTGTAGCACAGAAGTATTGACGAATATTCGATTGACTGGGGCTTCAGAGGAGGGACCCCACAAGCCACAATCCCACATTCAATGAAAATTTCCCTCTCTCCTTAACTAAAAGCCTTTCACCGGCTCTCCTTGTTCCTCAAGCAACTGCATAATTTGACAAATGGGTGCAGTGCAGGGGAATGAGTGATTCTCTCTCTCTCTCTGGCTCTTCAAGACTTCAACCGTCCCAAGAGCCTTGAGAAGTGAGAAGTTGATCCAATTTCTCTAATTGCTTCTTTCTCTCGGCCACACAGCACAATGGATACCCCAGAAAATACTTCCCCTCTCCTCCCCCGGCGGTGGCGCCACCAATTCCCCCAACTATCCTGTGCCACCAGCTTCGGCCTCAAGACCACAATTTGGTCTGAACTTGGTGGCTCCGTAGGCGATCTCGGCACTTACATCCCCATCGTTCTCGCTCTTTCTCTAGTGAACCACATCGACCTAGGCACCACTCTCATCTTCACTGCTCTCTACAACATCCTCACTGGTTTCCTCTTTGGCATTCCCATGCCCGTCCAACCCATGAAATCTATTGCCGCCGTCGCCATCTCCGAGTCCCAAACCCACCTCACCGTTCCCCAAATCATGGCTGCAGGCATATCCACTGCTTCCGTTCTCTTCCTCCTCGGTGCCACCGGCCTTATGTCTTTCATATACCGTTTCATCCCTCTACCCGTGGTTCGCGGCGTTCAGCTCTCGCAAGGCTTATCCTTTGCTTTCTCCGCCATCAAATACATCCGATACAACCAGAATTTTACAACCGGAAAATCAGGCTCTCTTCGCCCCTGGCTAGGTCTAGATGGTCTTGTACTCGCGCTGTCTGCAATTCTCTTCATAGTCCTAATCACGGGTTCGGGTGACTCGGCTGAGAACGATGCTCCGCTTGAAACAGAAGAATCCAGTTCCTCCAATAGTGGTTATCATCGTCGCCGGCGTCTCCACAGATTGCGCGTCTTATCGGCAACTCCGGCTGCACTCATCGTTTTTCTGTTGGGATTGTTATTATGTTTTGTTCGGGACCCATCCATTGTTAAACATCTAAGCTTCGGCCCATCGAAGATCAGTGTGGTGAAGATCACGTGGGAAGACTGGAAGATAGGATTCGTTCGAGCTGCGATCCCACAGATTCCACTCTCGGTGCTTAATTCAGTGATCGCAGTTTGTAAATTGTCTGCAGACCTTTTTCCCGAAAGAGAGGTATCAGCCACAGCTGTTTCCGTCAGTGTGGGAGCTATGAACTTGGTTGGTTGCTGGTTTGGAGCTATGCCGGTTTGCCATGGCGCTGGAGGTCTGGCAGGGCAGTACCGATTTGGAGGGCGGAGCGGTGCTTCAGTGCTGTTTCTGGGCTTGGGGAAGTTAGCTCTGGGGTTAGTTTTTGGGAACTCTTTAGTGAGAATTTTGAGTCAGTTTCCAATTGGGATACTAGGGGTGCTCTTGCTCTTCTCTGGGATTGAATTGGCGATGGCTTCAAGGGACATGAACAGCAAAGAAGAGTCCTTTGTGATGCTGGTTTGTGCTGCTGTTTCTCTCACTGGTTCCAGCGCTGCTTTAGGTTTTGGATGTGGGATTATATTTTTCTTGCTGGTCAAACTTAGGAAATGGGATTGTTCATTAGGGATTTGGGGAGGATTTTTCTCCAAACCCAACTCTTCAATTGATGTTGAAACTGGAACAGAGTGAACTCACAGAATAAAGGTTAATAATCTCAGCTTCTTTTTGTCCAATTGATCCAAATTATATAAAACCCTTTCTTGGTCTGGAAACTGCCATTGTGGTTGGAAAGTCGGTGGTTAGGTTGGAGTTGGACAATGGCCGTTGGTGGGTTCTGGTCCATCGAGGTCCATTGGGCCATAAAAATAATGCTGGCCCGATATTAGTTTTAAAAGAATCCAATGTTTGCAAGTTGCATACATCAATGAGTTTGCAATTGTAGATCGATTGACTTCCTAAACTTATCCCCAAAGACTCCAATGTTGAGTTGATGTGATTGTGACTTGTGGGAGCTGGATTTGCAGAACGGTCAGTTTATTAATTCCTTCTCTTCCTTTTTTTGGGCTTTATGGATTTGCGTCGATGAATAGCCTTCTTGCTCAATCCAAACTTATTGGGCCAAGGTCAGGGGTTGTCTAGGCATTGAGCCTCAAAATCCCACATTGTCCATCACGCATATGGCCCAGGGTTGCACGAATGAGCTGATCAGCCCATTACATTTACCGTTAAACAGTTACTAACGGCCATGTATAGATCTTGCCACTCCAATTCTAAAGGGTCTTCTCGTAAACTGTCTCTAAAGACAGAAGACGTTAGCTGAATTTGATATTTGGAGAGCTGATTAGCTGAACCTAATAGCTGTTGCACTGGCTGTGGGACCAATCATTTTGTTCCACGTCAGCCATAAATTTCAAATGATAAATTGGGGGATTGTGGGCCATATGCGATGTAGTAAAAAATGATTGGTCCCTCAGCCCGTAAAACAACTATCACATTATTCAGTTAATCCTTTCGCATTACACATAGCTCTAGCTGTAATGACATCTTATTCAGTTAATCATTTTGTTCCAAGCAAATTATGATTTTGAGGGTGTTTAGTTCTGTGGACATTTATTTAATAAAGGCTGTCACATAGGGATCATTTTAACAGTTCATCTTTTTTAACAAAAGTGAAATTCAGTTTTTGTGCACACTTACCATTTGGAAAAATTATTTTTTAAAGCTTTCACAAATGGCTAGATGCTTTTTCACTGTTGCGCTGATGTAGATCCTATTAACGTCTAATTATCATAAACAATTATAATTATTACCTTTCTCGATTTTGTAAACAAATAAAATACAAACGTTTAATGAAAAAAACACATACTTTATTTATCCCCCAAGACAGGCCCCTGAATGAATTCGTATCATAAAGAATTAATTAATTAACAATTAAAAATAAAACATAATGAAAGAAAGTAAAACTTTGAGTTTCAGCGTATAACCAATACTCGATGTTTGTTTGTATCAAGGTGGAGCCGTGGGTGTGTGGTTGTGGCTTTGCCAATGAAATAAAAAGGCCATTGTCCAAAGCTAGATGGGGTTTTGGGTGGGGTGCAACTTGGGTTGGTTACTGCTTCGGGCTTAGACAAAAGCCCAACCGACCCTACCCAAGTAACAGTCAATACTTGGCTCCTACCATGTTGGAAGACATTCATTCTATCACCTCTCAATTTTAGATATAAACCCTAAATTCTTAAATTCTAAACCTTAAATGCTAAAGTCCTAAACCCTAAATCTAAATCTTAAATCATAAATATGAACCCTAAAATCTCTAAACCATTAAATCCTAAACCCCTAAGGGTCCATTTGGTTTGCAGTCGGAATTGGAATTAGAATTAGAATCAGAATCGAAATGGTCTATTCCTAGTCTGTTTGATTCATATAGGAATTAGAATGAGAATTGGAATTAGCTGAAATGGGATTTCATTCCCAAGAAAAGGGGAGGGAATGACCATTCCCTCAAATGGGGGAATGCCATTCGACCAGGAATGGGAATGAAATTCTGATTTCCCCCAACCAAACAGTTGGAATGGCCCATTCTGATTCTGATTTTAAACGCCTATTCCTGCGAGCCAAACAAGACCTAAATCCTAAACCCTAACCTTTTGCATTTCTTTTGCAAAATGACTGCTCTCAAACTTAAACCCGATTTCTCATGCTTATCTTATTCGAGATTTTGCCAATGAATTATCAATTATAGGAGGACCCAAATTATAAGATGTAAATAATATTTTGTACACTATTTTTTTTTGTTAATATATTGCATACACAACTTCCTAATATCTAACACATGTTGATGATTTATGTTATCCTAGTATTTAGGAGTTTGTACGTATCGTTTTACCTATTCTTTAGGATTTAGTTGTTGCAGATAGTGGCTAGGTTGTTATTGGTTAGTGGTTTCATGTGATGCTATTATTTTGCTAAGTCTGTTGGTTGTATAACGTATATATTGGCTGATTCATTGATGAATTGAATGAGTGTAGTCAAGTATTTTTTTCATATTTATGCATTTACGCCTCTGATCATAACATTGGTATTAGAGCCTGGTTTAGTGTGTGAGAAAAAGAGAGTTGCCAAAATTCACAAAGTGGAGGTCTAGAAAGTCAGAAATAGAGTCTTCTTGAGTTGAAGTGTGAGTCAACAACAGCAACAGAGAACAGTGATCTCAGAAAACTTTGTGCAACCTGCAATTCCACTCTTTGATGGTCATTATGATCATGGAGCATGCTAATGGAGAATTTCTTATGGTCTAAAGAGTATTGGCATATTGTTGAAGTCGGGGTAGTAGAACTAGCAACGTGCACAGTGTTATCAGACCAACAAAAAGCTGATCTCGAAGGGCAGTAGCTAAAGGATCTTAAAGCAAAGAACTATCTCTTCCAAGCAATTGATCGCTCAATCTCGGAAACTATTCTTTGCAAGCACACTTATAAACAAATCTAGGATTCCATGAAAAAGAAATACCAAGGTTTTGCAAAGGCAAAGAGACAACAACTTCAAGCACTTCGTTTGGAGTTCGAAACACTTCGAATGAAGTCGGGAGTATCAGTCACAGATTATTTCTCTCGAACAATGGCGATCGTGAATAAGATGCGGATCCATGGCGACAAGATGGAGGACATGACCATAGTAGAGAAGATTCTTTGATCCATGACTCCAAAATTTAATTTTGTTGTTTGTTCCATAGAAGAATCTCATGACATTGATGAAATTTCAATTGACGAATGACATGAACTTTCAATTTAATTACAAAGTTCTTTGTTGATTCATGAGAATAAATTAAACCAGCATGAGAAAGAGGAGCAAGCTTTGAAGGCCTCCACAAAAAATCACTCAGCGCCAAGAGATCACAGAGGCAGAGGTAGAGGTCGAGGCAGAGGCAGAGGAAGAGGAAACAATGATCGTGAAAGCCAACAAAAAAATCAACAATACCACCAAGACAACCAAAGCACAAGAGGACGAGGAGGCCACCACTCGACTACCTATAGACCGGGGTCAGTAGACATGTTCAATGTGGAGTGCTACAGATGTCATAGGTATGGCCATTACAAGTCTGAATGCCAAACTAATATGAATAGACAACATGGAGAAATATCTAATCTTGCAGAAAAGGAAGAAGAAGTATCCTTGCTAATGGTGTGTCACGTGAATGAAGAACCTCAACAAAATATGTGGTATTTAGATACTGGTTGCAGCAACCACATGTGTGGAGATAAGATGGCATTTTCGGAATTGGATGAATATGTTCGCAACACTGTGAAATTTGGAGATAATTCCAATGTTTCTGTTCTGGGAAAAGGAAAGGTAACAATTCATACAAAGGATAATATTATACAAACTATTTCTAATGTTCTTTATGTGCTTGATTTAAAGACAAACTTGTTGAGTGCTGGTCAACTTCAAGAAAAGGGATATGAGATCTCTATTAAAGATGGAATCTGTAGAATTCAAGATAAAAATTTGGGCTTAATTGCTCAAGCGAAAATGTCAACAAATAGAATGTTTCCTTTGTATCTTTCTCACACCACTCACTCGTGTCTTGCTGCGAAACTGAAAGATACAGCTTGGTTATGGCATTTTCGCTATGGCCATCTCAATTTTGGTGGTTTGAAAACCTTGCAGCAAAAAAATATGGTGGTAGGCCTTCCAAAGTTTGAGATTCCTATAGAATTATATGAAGATTGTGTCATCAGTAAACAACATAGAGATGTCTTTCCAAAAGGGAAGTCTTAGAGGGCAAAGAAAAGGCTAGAACTTGTGCATTCCGACTTGTGTGGGCCGATAAATCCAATGTCAAGTGGAGGTAAATGATACTTTATGTCATTTATTGATGATTTTAGTTGGAAAACATGGGTTTATTTTCTGCAAGAAAAATCAAATGCTTTAACTTTTCAAAGGTTTAAAGCACTAGTTGGAAAAGAGGCTAGAACTCCAATCAAAATATTACACACAGACCGTGGTGTTTGCGAAAGGAAAAATTGCATTATTTTGAATATGGTGCGCTGTCTTTTATAGATGAGTGAAGTTCCAAAAAGTTTTTGGGCAGAAGCAGTTAGTCGCGATGTTGTTTTTGATGAAGATAAAACATGGTTGTGGAACTACCACACTAATGGGCAGCAAGTTCTAGCAGATTTTGATGGTGAGAATGAAGAAGAAACCAAGTATCTAGATCCAATAGCCCCTGCACTTGAGAATTCTCAAGATGAACCTCCTGTAGCTCCTGAAATTTCACCAACAACAGCAACAAATGAAGAACAAGCTGATGTCGCAATAGATTCATGTCCTCAACGTGTTAGTCGAAGGCCAGCATGGGTGTCAAACTATGAGGTAATAGGAATTGATGATTTTGATGATCCACTTACACACTTTGCTTTATTTTCAGATTGTGATCCCACACCTTTGAAGTTGTTGTCAAAAAACAAAAGTGGAAGAAGGCTATGGATGAAGAGATTTCAGCCATTGAGAGGAATAATACTTGGGAGCTAACTGAGCTTCTAAAAGGGCAAAAGACAATCGGTGTCAAATGGGTTTATAAGACAAAATTAAAGGAAAATGGTAAAGTTGATAAATACAAGGCGCACCTAGTAGATAAAGGCTACAAGCAAGAGTTTGGTGTGGATTACAAAGAAGTATTTGCTCTAGTTGCAAGACACAACACAATTAGATTGATGATTGCATTGGCAGCTCAACACTCATGGCCCATGTTCCAATTGGACGTGAAATCGGCATTCTTACATGGAGATTTGCAAGAAGAGTTATATGTTGATCAACCTCCTGGTTATGTGAAATTTGGTAGTGAGCATAAAGTTTATAAACTTAAAAATGCACTATATGGACTAAAGCAAGCACCTAGAACTTGGTATAATCGTATAGATGCTTATTTTATAAGGGAAGGTTTTCGCAAATGTCCATATGAGCATACTCTTTATACAAAAATCAAAGAGGGAAAGACATGGCTATGTCCATATGAGCATATGAGCATACTCTTTATATGTAGATGATTTGATTGATTTATATGGGAAATGACATGGCTATGTTTGAAATTTTGAAGCAATCTATGAAGTTGGAGTTTGATATGACTGATCTTGGGCTAATGCACTATTTTCTTGGCATAGAAGTGGTACAATCTACTGCTGGAAATTTTGTTTCTCAAAAAAAAAAATGCTGAAGAAATTTTAAGAAGTTTCAGATGATGAATTGCAATTCAGTCACTACAATAGTGAAAAATGGATTGAAGCTTGTGAAGGATCCAATGAGAAAAAGAGTTAATAATACTCTTTACAAACAGATTGTTGGAACTTTGATTTATTTGACAGCAACAAGGTCGGATATAATGCAAGCAGTGAGTCTTATTAGTAGATATATGGAGAATCCAAAAGAGAGTCATCTTCTAACTGCCAAAAGGATCCTTCGGTACTTGCGAGACACTGCTGATTTCGGGTTGTTCTACAAGAGTGGTAGAAGATCAGAATTGTTTGGGTTTACGGACAGCGACTATGCTGGAGATTTGGATGATAGAAGAAGCACATCTGGCTATGTATTTATGCTTGGTTCTGCAGTTGTTTCGTGGTCATCAAAGAAGCAACCAATAGTTACTCTTTCAACAACTGAGGCAGAATTTGTTGCAGCAAATTCTTGTGCTTGTCAAGCACTCTGGTTGAGGAAAATTCTTGAGGGACTTCATTTCAAGCAATCAGGTTCTACTCAAATTTTCTATGATAATAGATCAGCAATCAAACTCTCAAAAAATTCTATTTTTCATGGAAAATGCAAGCATATAGACATGAGATACCATTTCTTGCGTGATCTTGTCAAGGATGGAGTTATTGATCTGATTTACTGCAGAAGTGAAGATCAAGTTGCTGATATATTAACTAAACCTCTCAAATCTGCTACTTTTCAGAAGCTGAGGAAGTTACTAGAGTATGTACTCTGAAGGATCCAGTTTGAGGCTTAGTTATGCATTTGTTAAACTGAATGTTTGCAAACGTTCAGTTTAAGGGATGGATTGTTGATGATTTATGTTATCCTAGTATTTAGGAGTTTGTTTCAGTTTGTTATTCACGTACTGTTTTACCTATTCTTTAGGATTTAGTTGTTGCAAATAGTGACTAGGTTGCTATTGGTTAGTGGTTTCATGTGATGCTATTATTTTGCTAATTCTGTTGGTTGTATAGCCTATATATTGGCTGATTCGTTGATGAATTGAATGAGTGTAGTCAAATATTTCTTTTATACTTCAGTCTTCATATTTATGCATTTACGCCTTTGATCATAACAACACCACCTTTAGAAATCAACTTTGTTTAAAATAGAGAGACAGAGAATGGTTACTCCCAAATAAATTCCAAACTGCATTCATTGTTTTTTCTACCAAACAGTTGATTTTGCTTTCCTTCGTCTTTACCAAAACTAATTTCCGTGGAATTTCAAGGAAATTAAATACCAATCCTAAGAACTAAAGTTATAAATTTTAAATTTAGGCTTGTTTGGTTTCATGTAAAAACAATGGTTCCTTAAAATTTGCTGTAGTATGGTGCTTTGTTTGTTTCTCTTTTATTTATTGATTTCTCTTTGCTACTGTATTTAGGCTTTGCTTCTTAAGTTAAGTGAAACACCAAGTAAATCTTATTGAAAACCATTTGTTCCTACCAATTTATGTGTAATCAAATGCAATGGCATTACGTGGGCTAGTACGTTTAGGGCCCGGCCCCCTCCTAGGCCCTATCCAATGGACAGTTGGGATCACGTTACCATCATTAGTAATTCAGTATGATGTAGGGAAACTCATATGGAGTATGCACAGTTAGGGTTGGGCTAGCAACGAGTGATGAGCTTTGTAGAATTTGGAACTTGGCAATGTTTCACAAAAAACAAATTGGAAACATATGAAACCCACAATGCAAGGCCCATCAAATGGGTGGGCCCACCAAGTGTAGTTTGCCACTAGGAACTCTTATGTGGCGAAGTGGTGACCTACTACCTAAAACCCTATCAGGTTTTGGACATTACGGTGGGAATAGAAAGGCAGAATCTATCTGATTGTGGGTCCAAAGTTCAAACAGAAAAGTGATGAAATTCAATTGAACGTATCATGGGCTGCTTTTGAATTTGGATATCAGTGGGTGGGTGAGCTTGAATTGAATCATCATTACTCGTTATAGTACAACACCTCAACAAAGTAGAAATCACATCCAATTGGCCTCTCTCTCTCTCTCTCTCTTGTTTATTATTATGACCATGACCTCCACTTTGTTTGAACCGACCCGACCCGACCCACTCCCGTTTCATTAGGGATTGCTTTGGGCACATCTCATTTTCATAAAGGAAGAACATTAGAACAGTGAAAAGGGGAGTGCCAAAATCACTCTCACACTCAACCGCAAATCAAGGGCGTCTGATCATCAAATCGGTGGTGGATAGTAACAAAATAACGGTTCTGAAATTAAATGTGGGGATAAAATGAATAATGACAAACAGACAGGGATAGAAGAAAATTTTCGAGGTAGCCGTTACTGGAATCACCTTCTCCACCGACGCTGACGTGGCACTCAAATTTGAAAACATACTTTACATACACCCTTTCGACCGTTGGCATTTTATTCTATTCCACGTTCGACGTTCCCCACTCACAGGTCACAGCTTTCACGAGCATTTTGTGTTTCTCCTTTTCTCCTCTCGGCTCCCCCCCATCTCTTGTCCTCGGTACGTCCACAACCATGGCTATCAGACTGGTGTTTTCAGAAGAAGACATGACTGTCGACGAAGGCCTCGGGTACCCAAAAGCTTACGCCAAGCTCTGTCGAGATCCCCATCTCAACCCTTACTGCAATGCCCCCCCTTCCACCTTCATTCCTTATGTTTTGCCCGACCATGAGGTAACTATTATCTTCCTCCCCTGCTCTGTCCATTACTTGCTTCTAGTTTTGGACTTTTACTTCTTACCAGATAAACTGCTTTATGCTGAATTCCTTCATTTTCCTTCTTTCTTATCTACGTTGTGTTTGAAGCTTAATGTTGAATCCTGTGGGATTTTGTTCCCTGCAGGCTTCGAGGGCTCGCGAATTAGATGATATGTTTCCTATAACCGACCCTGAAGCGAAACCTTCCACGAAACCAAAAATCTATTCTGGCCTTCTATGGAAGCAGCTCGACCACCTCGGGTAAACTCCTCGCAAATGGAGAAAAATGCAACATTTTCAGATATAACAGGAGGACTCCTGATTATTGACTTGGTATTGTTCTAAATTTCAGGAATGCTGGCTTCGATCCTGCAAAGTTTCGAGTAGATCCATATGGCAATGTTCTGTATTATCTTGCAGATGCCGCTTCTCCCCTTGCCTGGGAAATCGATCATTGGTTCCCTTGCTCAAGTAGCCACTCATAGATTGATTTTCTTCCCCTCACGTTTAAATTATTTAATTCAATTTACTCGTACTCTCTTTCCGTATACAAATTAATGACTTTGGGGGCCCTTTATTTTTTGGGATTATAGGAGGAGGACGAACTGTCCCAAGCAATTTGAGGATATTGCAATGGCAAGTGTGCAGAAAGAAGCACAGCAAGCTGGAATTTCTCGTTCCGTGGTGGGATCTTCAATTGGGTATCTCTGTAAATCAGTTCCTATCTGTATTTGCTTCTTCAAACTTGGATTTTAGGTGAGCTTGCTTGATTATACGTATACTTTTTAATTCCATCTTGACAAGCAAAAACCCAAATCCAGAGACCATTCATGCTGTCTCAATAATTTCCTTCCACAGGAATAGAGCATTCTCCCTCTTGTTTTCTGAAGGAGAAAATGAAGAATTGAATTCTTCGCAAACAGTGGAATCTCATGCTTTTCCACAACATTTCATGGAGACAAGAAAACATGTAGGCATTGCTCCAGCTGCCATTGTTTTATCTCGTAAGCCTTCTTCTGATGCATCATTGGCTCTACAGTCTATCGATCTCAATAGGCGATTTAGGCCAAGCTCTCCTGCTACAGGTTAGTTGAAACATAACATTATTTTTATGGTTTCAAAAGTTGTTTAAAACACAAAATAACATTTTCTTTATCCCATTCATGGAAATGTTGCAGCTACAAGGAAATTGTTAGCTGATGATAACGAATCTGTCTGCAAGTCGATCCAGAGGTACAAACCTAGTATATCAAAGGAAAATGATAATCCTAACATGGTAACAAACCCATATATGGCTATCTCCATGGCCAGAGATTCCCTAAGGCAGAGAGAAGAGACGGAAAAGATGCAATCAGAAATGCAAAAACTGGACGAGGAATTGGATGAAATGAAGAAAAAGAATGAAGATGAAAGGCTTGCTATCCAAGAGTTGGAGTTGTTGCTGATAAATCGTAAGAGAAGGGTCGAAAAATGTAGGCGTCTAGCAGAGTCACAGTCTTCATACAAAGCTCTGCTAGAGAAGATGATTCGAGATGCCATGCACCAGTAAGATTGATTACAAAACCGACTGTTCATGGGAAATAGAAGATTTATTTACCATTAATTACGAATCTAGAATGTTTACCATTTCATTTTTGTCTCTTGCAGGAGTGTCATCTATAAGGAGCAGATCAGATTGAATCAATCAGCAAACAATTCTCTGATGGCAAGACTTGAAGCACAGAGAGCAATATGCGATTCTTCAGAGAAGGAACTCCACAAAAAGTTCAAACAGAGGGATGGGCTTGAAACACAGATTAGGCCTCAATGGGAACAAGCAAGAAAGAGATCGAGAATGGATGATACCCTGTATGCAGAAAGAGATGATAAAAGTATTCTGTACCTACCAGAAACCAGAGCGAGGAAACCTTCTAAAAAGGAACTAAGAGTATTCCTAGAAGAAGAACACAAGGCGTCTAAAGCTGGTTTATCTCTCAATGAAGAAGGAAAGCAAGAAGAGCTGGAAGAGGGAAAGGTGGAATTTGAAAGCAATACTGACAGAGAGAATCCTGAGGAACATTACAAGTCACTTGATGCTGTGGATAATGAATCACCAATTGAGAACAAGCTTCATAATTTAGAGATCCAAGAACCGAACGAGAGGAAGATTTTAAAAGGTTCAGTTCTCCGAAGTCCTATACAAGAGGAAGATGAAGAAGACAGAAAACAACTTGGAAAGGGGAATGTGGAGAAGTGGCTCCAAATGCTTCTAGACAACACAGAAGGAGACTCTGTCAACTTGCCTACTGTAAATGCTTGTGAATGTGAGGCAAGCAGAACTGGTGAAATAATAAGAAAACTGAATCACAAGAATCCACAGAAAGAGGTCAAGGTTTTGAAATTCCCTACCTCAGAGAACAAGCAGATTGGCCTGCAAACTCTGCAGGAAAGAAAGGGTGGAACGAGGAGGAGTCACATTGTTGACATGGAAAGTAACAAAATCAAATTGGAGAATACCAGTAAATTTGAAGTCAGCATAGGCAAAGGTGTTGGGAGTAGTAAGATCTTTGAAGATAATGAGAGAAAATATAGGGAAGTACGAAAGGAGAAGGGAGGTAGGTCTGAGAGTGCTAGGCCTGTTAGGCCTTCTTCACCTTCTGTGATATTGGGAATGAGAAAGGGGGTAGATTGTATACGGAAGAAGCCTGTGGTAATTGGGTCTGATGAAGATGCTGAAGAGGCTCTTTTCAATGAGAGCGCTAGGCCTGTTAGGCCTTCTTCACCTTCTGTGATATTAGGAATGAGAAAGGGAGTAGATTGTATACGGAAGAAGCCTGTGGTAGTTGGGTCTGATGAAGATGCTGAAGAGGCTCTTTTCAATGAGAACAACTTCATTAAATCAGCCATGAAGACAATTAAGAAGGGAGTGAAGATATGAAGCAGTATACTGTGCAATTCTCCATGATAGTTTAGGATGTTAACTATAGCTTCTTTAGCTGAATAAGTGTTTGTGGTACTCAAATTTTCCATTGTCTTTGATGGCCTCAGAATGCTGGCCATAGCTTCTTTGTATGAAGAGGTGTCTATGAGATTCAAGTGTTTTCTTTGTCGATTTTTGTAGACAAAGTTCGGTTGTGTATGTGTGCCATATATTTGTTGTAACTATAGTTGTTCCTTTTATAAATAAGAGTGACATTCAATCTTCATGGTTTTTCATGTATTTGCCAAGCCATGTGAAACAAATTATGTAAGGGTATTTTGGTCAAGTAAGTTCATCTGAAATATTAAAAAGTTAGTTTTGGTAGTTAAGCAACTTAGCTTTATTTTCAATGAGATTCTCCATTTCAGGGCATTTCAGTGTTATATAACGATATCATTATGTCTGTGCCTTGTACCTTAACCAGAGTGATTCATACACTGCCTCTACTTTAACCCCAAACCAACACCCTACATCAACTTTAGAGAGGTACAGTATTGCCATAATATAGTTCTCTAATGCAAAACTGCTCCAAAATAGAGAAGCTGCATCTTGTCTCCAAAGAATTGGAGATGCAGGAACAACTCTGATATTTCATATCTGGTTATGGTCAATTGAACAATTTTGCAGAGTCTGTCCTACAGCTTGATGAGTTTGAACGGCTCAGTTGTCCATACATGTTATACATGTTCGTGGATATCCATACATCAAGCTGAAAAGATGTGGACATCTTTGATCTATTGACAAAGGAAAGTAGCTTCATTCTATGGAGTCTGACAGAATCATTGCTTATGCACTTGTAGACATGTATGCCAAGAGGACTTCACGCACCCCCCCCCCCCTACAGAAGATGCAACTCTGTTAAGTTACTTTTATTAGATGCATGTGAGCAGCTGAGGGAGCATTACCAGGGCAATGCTTCACTGGACATGTGCTAAGTGTGGATGATGCATAGAAAGTGCATTGCAGATATTTATCTTTTATATATTGTGTATGTTTTTTCATAGAATGCTATGATTTGGAGGTCTTGCCACTGATGGATATGGAAAAGAGGCTAGCAATCTTTTTATCTAAGTGAAGTTTAGGGGAAACCATGCCTGGTGTAACCTTCATAGCTGTTCATTAGAAACCATTCAAGCCTGGTTCAACAACACCACTTTTTTAGTTCTGGTAACTTGAATGGCATCAGCCAAAGCATTGACCACTATGGATGTATGGTAAATATCCTCAGTAGAGCAGGTCTTTAGAGAAGGCAAGCGATTTTATTAAAAAATTGCTAGTGGAACCTAACGTCATCTAGGAATTTCTTCTCTCAACTTTTCCAGCTATGTTGTATGGAGCAGAGTATTGGGCAGTCAAGAAACATGTCCAGAAAACGAATGTAGCAGAAACACAAGTGCTAAGGTGGATGAGTGGAAAAACTAGGAAGTATATGATTAGGGATGAAGTTATCCATAGGAACCTAGGAGTAGCTCCAATAGGTGATAAAATGAGAGAGAGAGAGAGAGAGAGAGAGAGAGAGAGAGAGATAGACTAAGATGGATTGAGCACATACGTGCACTGAAGACCACCAACTGTGCCAGTTAGAAGAAGTGATTTGTTATACATTGATGGGGCTAGAAGAGCTCAGGGTAGACAAAAAAGGACATGGGTAGAAGTAGTAAGAAATGATTTAAGAACTAATAATTTAACTGTGGATATGGCTTAAAATAGAATGGATTGGCGAAACAGGATCCATGTAGTCGACCCCATATAGTTGGGATAAGGCATGGATGATGATGAACTTTTTTTGCCCAATTAAGGTGGAACTTGGAGAAAAAAATAGCCAGACACCTCAAGTAAGCTCTTGTGAGAAGGGTGTCTGTCTACTAACATATATGCTGATAGGGGTAAATGAAATGACATGAACAGGGTAGGAGCACTTTCAATAGTAAAGGAATGGAAAAGTCCCGGGGATGCAGTTGGATTGAAGTCAACAGTCAGTATTCATAAATTTTATGTTAGAGACAATGTACCATCAGTCTCTTTTTTGATTCTCAACAGACTGATGCTTCAAGGCAATATGTTTATGAAAGAAGTTAGTGGCATGCTTCTTGTTAGCTGAGAGTAAGAAAATATGAGGTGCCTAACTGGCAGATGCTTGGAACAGGAATTTTGGTGACTAGTCCCTAAAGCATGTTTTGGCAATGCTTCCAAACTTCCAGTCCTCACCCTGAATTTATATTTAGTTCTCCAAGATGTCAGATTACACTATAATGAATTGAAGTTCAGAACATGAACTACATACAACACCATTTGCAATATCCATGGGGAGAACTACTTTGGGATTTCATAGGCCTTGTTGAGGGAAACAAAGAAAAAAAAAATTATCCCTATGGAATTAACAGTTTATACATGTAACCTCTTTTTTGTTTGCAGTTGAACTGTCTTCACTTTGAAGGGTAGTAGACTGATTGAAGATTTTTAAGTTTGTTTATCAAAGAAGTGAAGTTATTGATGGCTCATGGACAGGTTATCTTATATGGTTTTTTTTTTTTTTTTTTTTTTTTTGCATATGGATATTTGCTACTATCTACCAAAATGGAGAATGAAAAATAAAAATCTCCTAGGAGAACAAACAGGTTTATTGTCCATAAGATAATCTCATCGTTCCAAGTCATAATCTAAGAAATCAAGTGACAATTATATTTATTTGCCATGAATTCAAGGTCTTCTTCTACCATTTAGAAGGTTGTATATGTTAGGCTATTTTGACGATTTAATCAGCTGATTTACCTAAGTAATTCTATAGAGATTACTCAAAATAAGGGTCCATCTTACCCATTTAGTGGTGTGTGCAAACTCTTACTTTGATTACTTCACAGTTTTGTACTTTTTCACATTCATGTTGCTCACTAATGGCCTAACTAGCCTGCCTAACCGGCTTCTTTTTCTTGTTTGGGGATTGCATATCAAATAATCATGAAAGTGACCGTGCTTTTTGAAAAATGCGATGAAATTAATGTAGTATTTATATTGATAGTTGATGTAAAACCTTACGTTTGATAGGTTTTACATCGATTATCGATGTAAGACTCCACTCCATCCAAACGTATGCAAAACTGAACCGGAGTGGAGTTTTACGTCGATCATGATTACACTCTCCTTCCAAACACGGACAAAATCAAACTGGTGTAAACTTTTACACCGTTCTTGATTTACACCTATCCAAACGCAGCCTTAATATCTCCCCAGAAAGTTATTTTACTACTTCAATATGTTGAATCTTCTTATCCATATCAATTAGTTTCTTCTCCCAAAAATAGTTGCTTTATGCACTTCCAAACTCCACCAGTTTTTATTCCATTTCTTGATGTGAACATCCATGATTTCAACCTTACAAGTTAAATCCTTGAAGGTTGAGGTAGTTATGAAAATTTTCAATAATACCTTTGGTTGTAAGAAGAACTATTAGATTAGCCGTATAATGTATTTTAAGAGAAATTTTCTGAACTAATTTGATATATTCTGTAGTAGGCATATCTACGAAATTTTAACTTAAAGCACCCTTTGGAGAACATATGGACTTGTGCAGAACTTTGAAATATTTGATACCAAGTCAAATGGAAAGGAGAAAATAATCATGAAATTCTTAGTTGATTCAAGAGAGTTCGAGATTTACTTTCTTAGATAGAAGGTACTTAAAATAAATAGATAAAGTCACTTAATTTACCTAAAGTGGAAGCTTTTGACACCACAGATAAATAAATAAATTCCTTTTTATTTCATAGAACGTGATATTTTGTATTTCTGATATAAGTTACTAAGGTGCTGTGGTTTTTCCAATAAAAGAAAGCTAAGTTTTTTTTTTTTTTTCTTTTTCTCATTATATACAGAAGCTATTAGCAGTTACCTTGGTTTTCCTTTTTTTCTTTCATCATTTTTTCTGGTTCACATGTGTTTATTACAATATGCAAGTGTTTTTTTCTTTTTTATGGATGCATATATGAAGTACTTTAAGCATTGTTTTTCCTTTCTCAACCTTTCATTCTATCATTGCCAATTGCCGGAGGCTTCTCCTCTCCTTTGATTCAATATCAGTTAATCACATCCACAGGTCTGGAAATCTGGTTGCTCTTTATCTTGCTAAATGGTGATCTGTAATCTATATTCTGTTACCTGGTTGGGTGACCCCCCCTCAAGTTGTATTTTCAATCTCATTGCCTCATTGATGTACCCTGAGATCAAGCTTTAGTGCAATGGAAATGGAATCAACATAAGGGTCATATTCAAAATGACGCAGCGTGGAAGCAATGAGAACCGGAGCTGGCTATGCAAGCACCGGGCGTCCGCTAGCACCTAGCGAAAAACACCGATTTCTCTAGGAGAGAGAAAAAGGTAGCGAAAATAGGAAGAAGAGAACTTGAAGAAATTCTGAAAATCTGAAGTATGAATTGATTCATAATTCTGGGAAATAGCAGTATTTATAATACATTGAGAAATTATAAAAGAACTAGGAAAAGAAATTAGATTTGATCTAAACATCTCAAACTTGTAGATAGGATCGAACTCTTCTTGACTTGTAGATAGGATCGAACTCTTCTTGACTTGATCTCCCCCGTCCGATCTCCTTGATCTTATCCATGCATGAATCTTGGATTATCTAGAATTCTTGAATTCTTGATGAGTCTTGAATTCTTGAATTCTTGAATTTTGATAAGTCTTGAATTCTTGAATTTTGATTAGTCTTGAATTCTTGAATTCTTGATGGATCTTGAATGCTTGAATTTTGATAATTCTTGAATTCTTGAATTATCTTGGACTCTTGGCCTTATCCTAGGAGCTGCCGCCCCTAGGAGTGAGATGGGCCTTGGGATGGGCTTCCATCATTCTCCCCCACTTGGAGAGAACTTGACCCCGAGTCGGGATGAGGATAGGCAAGTGTTATCTCTGGCAGGTACCGGTGAAGGTCAGCAACGTTGAAGGTCTTGGATATACCCATATGATCTGGTAGGTCTACTATATAGGCATTACCATTAATCTTCTTCACGATCTTGTATGGACCATACTTCCGAGGCTTCAACTTGTTGTAGGTACCTACGGGAATTCTTTCCTTTCTTAAGAAGA
This sequence comes from Nelumbo lutea, assembly GCF_056320005.1. Lineage (NCBI taxonomy): Eukaryota > Viridiplantae > Streptophyta > Magnoliopsida > Proteales > Nelumbonaceae > Nelumbo > Nelumbo lutea. The sequence continues at coordinate 13,397,155 of NC_142691.1, forward strand.
CCATAACCTCATCACCTACATCAAACACTTGAGGTCGGCGGTGTTTGTCTGCAGCCATCTTGTACTTGGCATTGGATTGCTCTAGCTTCTACTTCACGGCGTCTTGGACAGACCGGATTTGTTCTGCCATTTGTTCTGCTGAGATACTGGCGCTGGGTGCCTTGGGTAGTTTCACTAAATCCAGTGCATGGTTAGGGACCTTCATGTACACGATGGAGAATGGGGATCTGCCTGTAGAACTATGCACTGCATTGTTATAGGCAAACTCAGCCTGGGCTATGGCGAAATCCCACTGTTTCGGCCGTTCCCGGCATATGCTGCGAATTAAATTCCCTAAGGTTCGATTTACCACTTCTGTTTGTCCATCTGTGTGCGGATGGGTTGTACTGCTGAAATTAAGTGATGAATCGAACAACCTCCACAGGGTCATCCAAAAGTGACTAAGGAACCGTGTGTCACGATCTGAAGTGATGGTCTTGGGTACCCCATGTAAGCGAACAATCTCCCTGAAAAATAATTTGGCTGTTGCGGATGCATCTGCAGTTTTCTTGCATGGGAGGAAGTGAGCCATTTTTGAGAACCTATCAACCACCATGAAGACGGAGTCCATGTTCCTCTGGGTCTTTGGCAAGCCGAGAACAAAATCCATGGACAAGTCTTCCCATATAGCAGTAGGAACGGGTAGGGGCATGTAGAGACCTGTGTTCTGGGTTTGTCCCTTAGCTGTCTGACAAACATAGCACATGCTTACGATGGTAGAGACGTCCCTTCTCAATTTCGGCCAGTAATATTGCCCCTTAACAGCTTCTATTGTTTTGTCCCTTCCCAAGTGTCCTGCTAGTCCACCCCCATGCAAATCCCTGATGATCTTTTCGCGGAGGGAGGTGTAAGGGATACACAGCTGTTCCCCTTTCATAAGGAACCCGTCATAAATAAACAAGTCTTCCGCTGGCTGCTTATTCACACATTTCTCCCATACCTGTTGGAAGTCTTCATCTCGGGCATATAAGTCTTTTAGGCACTCAAAACCCACGATCTCAACGCTGAGGGTCTTGATGAGAGCTACACGCCTACTACGTGCATCAGCCACTTTATTTTGCTGCCCTGTCTTATACACAATTTTATATGGGAACTTGTCTAGGAAAGCAGGCCATCTGGCATGTAAATCACTCCTTAATTGCTTTTGCCCACTAAGATATTTTAGGGCATGGTGGTCAGTATAGAGAACAAATTCTTTTGCAATAAAATAGTGTTCCCATGTTTTCAAGGCTCTTATCACAGCATAAAATTCCTTGTCATAGGTAGACCACTTTCTCTTGGCTTCACATAATTTTTCACTAAAGAAAGCAATGGGTCTTTTTTCTTGGGACAATACAGCCCCTATGCCAACTCCACTGGCGTCACATTCAACTTCAAATAATTTATTGAAATCAGGTAAGGCAAGAACAGGAGCAGTACATAACTTTTCTTTTATGAGAGTAAAACTTTGCTCTTGTTCTTCTCCCCATTGAAATTTCCCCTTTTTCAAGCATTCAGTAATGGGAGCCATGATACTACTAAAATTCTTAATAAAACGCCTATAGAAGGTTGCCAACCCATGAAATCGCCTGACATCTGTGACAGTGGATGGGGTCGGCCACTCCCTAATGGCTTTCACCTTTTCCTCATCTACTTTCACACCATCCTTGCTTATAATAAATCCCAAGAATAATAAATTATCATTCATAAAGATGCATTTCTTCAAATTAGCATATAATTTATTTTCCCTCAATGTTTTCAATACCTCCCTAATATGTCCCACATGCTCAAAGATAGATTTGTTGTATATCAAAATATCATCAAAATAGACTACCACAACCACAAATTTACCAATGAAGGGGCGCAATACCTGGTTCATCAGCCTCATGAAAGTGTTGGGTACGTTGGTTAGTCCAAAGGGCATGACCAACCACTCGAACAAGCCATCTTTAGTCTTGAAGGCTGTCTTCCATTCATCTCCGGGACGGATCCTGATTTGATGATATCCACTCCTGAGATCTATTTTTTAGAAAACTACAGCTCCGCTTAGTTGATCCAGCATGTCGTCCAGCCGAGGAATGGGAAATTTGTACCCAATGGTGATCTTGTTAATGGCCCTGCTGTTGACACACATTCTCCAACTGCCATCCTTCTTAGGTGTTAATAAGGCAGGTACTGCACAAGGACTCATGCTGATTTCAATGTGTCCCTTTTTCAATTATTCTTCTACATTTTCACGTAAAATTTCATTCTCCTTGGGACTCATCCTGTAATGTGGGAGGTTAGGTAGACTAGCACTTGGAACAAAATCAATATGGTGCTGTATATCTCTCATGGGAGGGAGTTCATTTGGTAACTCCTCTGGAACTACATCATTAAATTCATCCAGTAGTCCCTGTATTTCAGCTGGAATTGTATTTTTATCATTAACATCTTCTCCTTTTACTACTAACAAATGTATCTCATGAGTATCCTTACATTCTTTAACAAATTTAGCATGATGATGGGTGATGGTAAGGAAATTTTTCTCATGTGCCTTTGGAGTATTTGTAACATTTTTTTCTGCAATGGGTAACAAAGTATAGCGTGTACCTTCTTTTTCAAGTTGGTAGGTATTCTTCCTACCCATGTGCCTTGCATCTGTATCAAATTGCCAAGGCCTCCCTAACAAAATATGGCAAGCATCCATATCTACAATATCACAATATGCTTCATCATGGTACTTACCAATTGAAAAAGGTACCTTGCAGCGTACTTCCACTCGTACGCCGCCTCCTTCCTTGATCCACCCAATTGTGTATGGGTTGGGATGTTTTTCAGGAATCAGCTGTAATTGTTGGATGACATCCCTGCAAATAATATTTTCTTGACTACCACTGTCAATAATTAAATTAAATAATTTTCCCTTGATAGTACATCTGGTACGAAATAATCTATGCCGTTGAGAAATATCCTTATTTTTTTGGGACAACATTAATTTTCTTACCACACAAGTATACTCCTCATGTTCATATGGACCCTCTTCATCCTCCCCATCAGGTCCACAATATACCTCTTCCTCAATATCTTCTTCCTCTTCCCTTTCTACCATATTAACTGCCTTCCTCCTGGGACAGTCATTGGATCTATGTCCAACCTCATTACATTTAAAACATTTAATAGGAGCAGGCCTTGCATAAGGGTTACTGGGTTTAGGAGGGTTGGAAGGATTACCTCGAGTATGTCCTCCTGTAGTAGCCTTACCGGTGTTACTTGTACTTGCCGGGTGAGAAGGTTGTGCTGCCGGTACTGACTTGTTCCTATCAACAGTTGCTGGCCTGTTGTCGCTCCCGCTGTACCGGCGATAATTATCACTGTGTGCCTTGTCCTGGAACATTAATTCTGCTTTCAAGGTTAGGTTCCTTGCTTCCTGCACACTAAGAACCATCTGTACACCAATTTTATCTCTGATAAACGGTCTCACCCCGCTTAGATAACGGGTTGTCTGCTGGTTATCACTTTCAGATAATTGATTTCTTTCAGCTAATCTAAAAAATTCAGATGTATATTCATTAACACTACGAGAACCCTGCACACACCTCTGATAAGATTCAAACATATATTGTTCATAGTCAGGAGGTAAAAATCTACCTCTAATTAATTGTTTCATGCGCCTCCAGGTTCGAACAGGACCCCTTCCTTCTCTCATCCGGGTCTCTCTCATCTGTTCCCACCAAACAGATGCGCCTCCCTTTAATCGGAAAGCTACTAATTTTACCCTTCGTTCCTCTTGTATTTCCATGTAATCAAAGAACCTATCGACTTCTGTGATCCAATCCAGAAGTCCCTCTATACCAAGATCTCCACTAAAAGTAGGAATATCTACCTTGAGTTTAAATTCATCATTATTCCTACGGGGGTTGAAATTACCTTGATTGTGCCAATTCCTACCATTTCTGTCGTTGCCGGGAAGAATTGGAGCACCACCAAATTTGAAATCATCATCACTGTCATCGTCAAGAACTGGACGTCGGGACGCAGTAGCGACGGATGGTCTGTCTTGGTCGTCTCCAGCGATCTGCTGTGGATTTTCCCGGATTCGTGGGACAACCTCCCGTAACAAGGTTTGCAATTGTTCAGTCACCTCTGCCAATTGTTGTTCGATGTTACGTGTGGCTGTATGTTGCTCTTCGATTGCTCTCCAAACAGCTGGGAACCCCTGATCTCCGTCACGGGGTGGGTTGCGATTGCTACCATCTGGGTTGGACATGACTGGGCGAATTCCTTGCTCTGATACCACCTGACGCAGCGTGGAAGCAATGAGAACCGGAGCTGGCTATGCAAACACCGAGCGTCCGCTAGCACCTAGCGAAAAACACCGATTTCTCTAGGAGAGAGAAAAAGGTAGCGAAAATAGGAAGAAGAGAACTTGAAGAAATTCTGAAAATTTGAAGTATGAATTGATTCATAATACTGGGAAATAGCAGTATTTATAATACATTGAGAAATTATAAAAGAACTAGGAAAATAAATTAGATTTGATCTAAACATCTCAAACTTGTAGATAGGATCGAACTCTTCTTGACTTGTAGATAGGATCGAACTCTTCTTGACTTGATCTCCCCCGTCCGATCTCCTTGATCTTATCCATGCATGAATCTTGGATAATCTAGAATTCTTGAATTCTTGATGAGTCTTAAATTCTTGAATTCTTGAATTTTGATAAGTCTTGAATTCTTGAATTCTTGATGGATCTTGAATGCTTGAATTTTGATAATTCTTGAATTCTTGAATTATCTTGGACTCTTGGTCTTATCCTAGGAGCTGCCGCCCCTAGGAGTGAGATGGGCCTTGGGATGGGCCTCCATCACAAAAACAAGAAAAGAATACGCTAACAAAGAGAATTATGGATGTGTGGTTCTGTCAATAACAGAGATGATTAAGTCTACATGAACCTGACAAAGTGACAAATGACCAAACACCTGCTTGGCTCTTTGTGGATTCATCATTCAAGCAGACCTAACTGTATTTGAAGCCTTGAGGGTTCCGTTTACCTACTAGTAGTCTACATCACTATAGACTAAAGAGTCGGTGCAGCAGGTAACCTGAATCACCCAGGAGGACCGAATCATGGAGATGGAGTAGAGTCACTGGTCTGACAATTTCAGCCCATATGAATTGAAGGGTGGGTTTTGATTCGATAATGGGCTATGGGCCCCTCGTGCCAGGCCCATTTCATTTTGTGAGAAGCATTTGCTTCTGATCATCTCTGTCACCCTGGTTAATTAACCCACCAAACAAGAAAAAAAAACACCCATGACCCATTTTAGTGAGATATTTGGGTTTTCTTCTCTAATGGACAAAATTAATGATCCGGTTCATATTTAATATGAAGTGGTTGCAGTGATTAATCCGAATTGACTTGGGAGGTTTGATATCTGAAAGTGTCATCTCATGGGTGACCCGGCACCGAGAGAGGGATCCAGTTGGGGAGGTGGTTAATACTTACGGCCTACTTACTTAATAGTGAAATATTTAATATGGTGGGATATATATATATATATATAAATACAGTCAGGAGTCACCCAGATTAAGGACAACAACCATCCCCAGTAGTGGTGGGGGGACACATCAACTGTTTAACCTTTTTCTGAAGCTTGCACGTGTGTTCCCTGCAGGGTAGAGTATGATACCAAGCAAAGCGTGGGGACCTTGTAACTGTCGGATTCTAGGATTTTGATTGAATGGTGAATGGAGATTGGTCAATCTATCTCTCTTGCCCTTCACTCTTCTCCTCCGGCTCTCCCCTCTCCCCAACAATCTAGGTCTTAGGAGTTCGGACTTTGGGCTGCTTGTGCCTTCATTCTTCATTCTTCAATCTTCACACACCCCTCCTCCTATACCATATAATAAGGACGGGGAGACATAGGAACTGAGATATCTAGGTGGGGCCTACGCCTACACGAGTCAGAGAGATCACCTTAAAATCAGAATCATTGTAATCGTCCAATCCTTGGTGGGGACCATCGACCATGACCATGGATTTGCTGTATTTTGTAGCTGTGGTTCAGGTTCAGTGCTTCACCGCTCACTCCTCTCCTGTCTATCACTACGCTCTGTCTAATGGACCAGTGATATGCTCTACGAGAATAGGACCACAAATCAAATGTCCTCCACTCCAACATTTCCAAATGTCTATTTAATTTATTGCTTCCCGTACAACGAATACGGTTGTTATCCATCTCCCTCAATAATAAGCAAAATCCACCTACACAGAAACTCCTCTCTTCAGTCCAGTCTCGTCTCATTCACTCCCCAGCTATAGTATTAGTACCTAGTACCTTCCTTGACTCACATCCACGGTTGAAACCAGACTGATTTACAGGAGATTCCAATCCAATGGAGGATTGATTTGTGTGTAATAGGGGTATCAACGCATTTTCAACACCTTTTTCCCGTTTTGGATGCGCGGATTCACTTGGGTAGAATCAGGAGGGGCAACAGGTAAAAAAAGGGGGGGGGGTGGATATTCCGATTTACGGGTGGGACCCAACCCCATTTCGAGGAAACAGCTACGCGTGTACATCAACCAGACAGCCATCTCTTCAATTAGTAAGCTTCTTGTCCTCCATCTCTACACTGTGTATTCCTAATTCCTCCTTTTTTCTTTTTCTTTTTTTTTCACCCTTCCTTCAACGGCTGAGATGATGAATATATAGCCGGGGGGTGGTGGACCCCGCTATATCTGAGGTGGACGGTGGACCTTCCTTCAACGGCTTGATGTATCTGAGGTGGACGGTGGACCCCGCTTCCTTTAAATGGCATGCAAAATCAACCGAGAAGGGGGAGGGGATGAGGAGATGTAAAGATGGTGCTGTAGCGAGCAACGATTTCTCGTGATATCACTGTCGCCACGTGGAAGAAGGCCGACACGTGATCTGTGGTTGAGTGGTGGTCCCGACTCCCGAGCCGTAGCATGGCGTGGGCGCCAGTTGTCAGGAAAACGGGGACGGCAACACGTGAAAATGAGGTTATATGCTCCGCAAAGGTGGTTCTGACTTTCGAGTGGTCCGTTTAATTGGTCTCCTCCTCCTCTACTCAGTTCAGTTCCTCACAGCCTAAGCCGGCTTATAACCGGCTCATACCATAACGGCCTATAACCGGCTCTCCTCTTCGTCTAAGTTCTATCTTAATAGCAAAACCCATCCTTTCTATTTTACGATATAACAAAACAGGGTCTCTAATTTTGACTCAACCGCCACAAACTTCCCAATTTCCAAGAGGACGGAATAATGAAAAATCAAAACTTAACACGTGTCTAATTCTAAGGATCAGGGCCCACCCAAACTCAGTACATACGTCCCACCCAACGCCAACGGTTGGATGGTGACACACGATGGGCCTATGGGACCAAGATTGTGACTCGTTATAACTTTTTAACCTTAATTGGTTGAACTTATTACCAAAAGTTTCTCGAGAATATTAATCCCAACTGAAAAAGATTATATACTGTATACAAACTTTTGTCATTGATGTCAGTGAGAGGTACATTAATGAGGGAATGAATGATTTTTGTCATTGGATAGGAATAAATCCGGCAGATGAATGTCGTTTAATGGGGATCCAAGGGTTAAAAACAATCTATAAATTAAGGTTCCTTTTGAAGTTGAATGGGGATCCAAGTTTTGTTTAAACCAGGTAATCCAAGCGTTATGCGATATCTTGTATGGATTGGATTTATGTTATAAATCATGGTTTTCAAAACCGGACCAGACCGTAAAATTGGGAACCGTTTCGTTTTTTTTTAAAACTAGATTTTTCTTCAAAATCATTGATTTTTGGTCAGTGAACTACTGAATCGGGCGATTAATCATTCAAACCGTTTGAACGGTTTTGACCATTTTTTATTTTTTTGAATTTTTTTTGTCAGAATGGGCCGAGCGTTCGATTTAAACAACCAGACCATTTGACCCGGCAACTACCCCTGACCGGTTCGATCACTGGGTCAATTTTAAAAACCATGCTATAAACATATCCCAATTCTAGGCGAAACTCGAATCACTGACTACTAACTAGTCCCACCCTATGCTTAACTTATAAGATTTTCTGTTTCAAATCTATTTGGTTTAGATTTGGAATTGAAATCCCTTAATTTGAACCGAAATGGTCTAATTTTTATAATTTGTTTGGTTTAGATATGAATTGGAATGAAAATTGAAAACAACTGGAATGGGGTTTCATTCAAAAGGAGGGAGAGCAAATGCATTTCCTCAAATGGGAAAGTGTCATTCCACCAAGAATGAGAATGGGATTCTAATACCAATTGCAAACCCCTATTCCCATGAACCAAATGAATCCAGTGTAACATGCATTTTGTAATAAACATAAAAATCATAAGAAATGGTGAATTGGATCTCTCTCAAGTCTTAATTTCCTTCTAATCCGAGTTATTCATGCATAGTTTTCTTATCCAAATAATGATACTAGTGATCTAGATCTCCTACCCACAATTACCCGCTGGGCACTATATATGTACATGAGATAGGATTTACTCCTCATTGAGCATCGTAAGCATGAAATGAGAACATCTCCCGTACATGATGTTATCATTCATGGGAAGATGTTCTTAACACCAGGGGTGAGCAAATGGGTAGGTTTTACTTGAAACCAAATGGAACCGATCTTGAACCGGTCTCGAACTGACCCTACCCAATCTGTTAAAAGGAGGGTCTGGTTCCAAATTCTTAGAACCAACCCCCACCTAGGCTAGTTTAAGGGTCTAGGGGTTTATTCTATCCAAATCGATCTTGTTGGTCTTGGTGGAATATGCCTTGGAACTGGACTTGTAATGAAATAAACCCCAAAATACTTTTAGAGATGTAGCCATGGTGGAACCTGCCTTGGAACTGAACTTGGCTTGAAATAAACTCCAAAATACTTTTGGAGATGTGGCCTTGGTGCAACCTACCTTAAATAAACCCCAAAATACTTTTGAAGATATGAAGACTTGAACCAAAGCACTCATGGTTACAAATATGGTTTTTGAACCACTATCAACCCAGAGGGTTGGACCGTTCAACTCGAAAACCATCTAGGCAACCGGTTCTGTTTTACCCCAAACCCGATCCTAAGCCATAACCGTTGAATCGGTCAAGGACCGATTAACCCAAAAGACTGAACCGCCAATCCGTTCAATGGTTAGAATGAAAGTAATTGCCCTATTTTGCCTTTTTTTTATTGTACATGTCAACTAGACGTAGATAGTCGTTCCATTTCACAAGAAGGACAAATGTTAAAAAAGGAAATCTATTCCTTTAAGCCATCATACACTTACTAATACTTTCTCTGCTTTTTTGGCATTTACATCGATTGATTCGATTTTAGAATGATTAGAAACTTGGCAGACCCTCCATTTATTAAACGTGCATGCCAACACAAATTTTGTTTACCCATCTACCCATTTAAATTAAAAAAGAAAATGCAAAACCCTTTTGCATGATACGAGGGAAGTAGAAGCTTCATTAGTTTACTAGCCAGAGGCCTTTCCGATATGCTCCTAGGGAGTGTATTGGGTTAGGCCATCGTTTAGAGGGTAGTCAGGTCCCTCTAAATTGGTAAGGGTAAATTTTTTAAACTACCCTTATGTTTAGCGAATTCACTAAGTATACTTTTACTGTTTAAAAATTGACTAATGCTATTCCTATTGTTTCTAACAATTGACTAATATTTCCCTTACCGTTAACACCCCTTAATTTCCCATTAATAAAAAGATAAAAGGACTATTTTACCCTTTAGAGCTATTTATCTCTCAACCCTTATTTCTCTCTCTTTCTTTTTCCACATGGGTCTTTCCCTCTTTCTCTCTCCTTTTTCCTATCGTTGTTGGGTTCACAAAACACACGGAAAATCCTCCACTGCTTTGTTGTGTGATTTGGTCGGACCAAACTATGGAGAGCAACGATGGATGTATTGGCCTTCGAGGAGTGAAGAATCGATTTTTGGTCATGTATCAATCTTTTGGCTAAGTACCTCGTCATTTGGTCTATTTCCAAGTGGCCAATGACTTAAAGGCCGAACTGGAGCTGCCTAAGTGTCGAGCTGCCTGGTGGCGAGCTAAATTGATGAGCTTCGTTGCTCTTTACAGACCTGCAAGGAACCAAACGTCAGAGGACCCGGGGTGGCTAACCCGGCGAGGTCGCTCTGATGCTTAAGTCGGTAATCTCATAGCAAATTGCGAGCTAAAAATCACAAAGTATGAGAGCTAGATTTTTCTTACTTGCTTCTTGTCATTGGGGTTGGTGCCTTTATATAGGCCTTGCTCATGTACCGCCCCCGAGATCTCCAGGAGGTCGTGTCTAACTAGTCTGAGATTCCTGGAGGTAACCACCATGCACGTTGACCACCCTCCAGATCGTTCGACACGTGGGCCAACTTCCAAGGGTTGTGGGAGTGTTTGGATATACATGTCGAATTCGTCGGCGAGCACATGTTGCAAGTCGCCAAGTCAGCGCATGTGCCAGGTCTCGCATGGGCTAGGCTGCCAGGTCAGTGCCTGTGCCAGGCCACTAGGTTGCGCCTAGGTCAGGCCGCCAGGTTGGTGCCTGTGCAAGGCCTCCAGGTCGTGCCTGTGCTAGGTTGCCAACTCGCACCAGGGCCAAGTTGCGCCTGGGCTAGGCCGTGAGATCGGCACCCGTGCCAAGCCGCCAGGTGGAACACCATCAACTTGGCTAAGGCAAGTTGTTGCCAAAGTGGTTCCAGGTGTCACCTAGTTGTTCCGAGGTGCCATGTGTCACAATATCATTGGAGGGCCAAATCTGCCCTCATCATTTGCCCCCCACTCCCGAGCCGAAAGTAACTCGAAAAAGAGAATAGATTTCTCCTTTTGGCCCAGAATGAATAATTCGATGAGCTCGTAAGCGTCATTTCAATTCCTTAGGCTCTGGGAGCGACTCGTAGTCCACTCCTTGATTTTGCCCATGCCAAAGAGGCGACTAAGTCTTATATAGTGAGGAGGTCTTCACTAGTTCAGTATTTTGGCCCTTAGAAACTGGGAGCGAATCATAGTCCACTCTCCTTGATCTTGCCCATGCCGAAGAGGCGACTGGGTCTTATGTGGTGTTTTAGCCCTTAGGCTCTAGGAGCAACTCGTAGTCCACTCTCTTTGATTTTTTATTTTGCCCATGCCGAAGAGGTGACTAGGTCTTATGTGAAGCCAAAGTCTTTTATCAGCTTGCCAGTCCGCGCCTGTGCCAGACCGCTAGGCCGCCAGGCACACACACACACACACACACACACACACACACACACACACACACACACACACACACACACACACACACACACACACACAGAGAGAGAGAGAGAGAGAGAGAGAGAGAGAGAGAGAGAGAGAGAGAGAGAGAGAGAGAGAAACACTCTCTCATTTCATTCCTTCTCGTGCTAATACATTGATGCAAATGCTGGTGCCGGTGTCGGAGATAACCAACTTTGAGCCCCCCTTCCTTCTCCCTCTCAAGCTAATACCAAAATCGTCTCTCCAAGATGAAAAGGGCATTTCCGAACATAAAAGGATAAATTGGGTATTTTTGAAGATATAACAATCAGTGATGGCACATGTGAGCAGTTTATGATAGAACGTTAACGGTAATGGAAGTATTAGTTAATTGTGAAAAACAGTAGGGGTAGCATTAGTCAAATTTTCAAATAGTAAGGGTACACTTAGTCAATTTGCTAAACCATAAGGGTAGTTTAAGAAATTTACCCAAAAAATAAATAAAACATAAAAAAAAAACCGATACACCAGTAAAGCGTATCATCCTGTATCGATATTTAAAACCTTGGAGGTAAAGGTAAATATTTGAGGAATAGGGGAATTTTTAGTAATTGTCACATACTTGAGGGAGATTTTAAATAAACTTCCCTTAAAATAACATGGAGAAGCATGTTAAATAGTCACGTTTCATACTTTGTTGGTGTTCTAGGAAATTACTTGATTTTTTTTCGTTTTTACCATAAATGGTGTCAATTCTCACAAGATCTATTATTAGCTATTCAGTCTAATGGTGTCGTTTGGCATGTCTTTTTGGAAAGATCTTCTGGCAGATCAAGTGACAACTAAAAGACGATGTGAGTTTTTGTATTAAAATTTTAGTAGGCTGAATACCATTTGGTTAAGTCATGTCTTTTTGTACATCTTTTCACATGAAAACAGGATAAAAAAAAGTCAAAAAGTCGAGTTTTGTGCGTTTTTTTAGGACAATCATATTTCTGGTGATTAGATCTTTTCTCAGCCAAATGAAGATTACCGAGCTTCTAAGCAATCAACGGCTTGCACCAAAAGACTCAACAAATGGATATATAAGAGAGTAAGAGAAAAAAATAATAATAATAAGAGAGCAAAAGGAAAGGATTATTTAGCAATGGTTTGTAGTCTGTGTTTTTAGGGGGGGGAGGGGGTTGGTACTTGAATATTTTCAATTAAATGATTGTGCTTGCAATATAATTCCATTTCTGAATGGGATATATTTTCCTTTTGAAATCCTAAAACCAAAAATAAAACATACCCATGACATATATATATTTGCGGGGGGGGAGGGTTGGTAGTTGAATATTTTCAATGGCCATCATTCCTTTGGAAGAGGAATTATACAATTATATATGTTGAAATCTGATGCTGACTAAGACACCAAACACTTGATGAATCCTTTCACACATTTGACAAACAGTTTGTACTAACAACAAGGGAAAACCTTTTCTTCTTTTGAGTAAAAACCCATGCAGCTTTTAAGTGATGGAAAAGCTGTACAATAATGGGTATCATGGCTCCTTCTGTTCCTTTTCCATTCTTCCATCACCATTATCATTAATTTTAATTAGTTGGTATTTTACAGAGAGCCGTAATATTTATTATATAATAAGTTTCACCTTGTTAAGATATAAATATATCTATATATGGGTTCTCATTCGAATTAATTGTTTTCTGATTTCATGAATGAAACTTAATTAAAAAGGTGCCTATGGGCTATGGCTATGGATGATTTGTTACTAACAAGCTAGTCTAGCAAATACATCGGTTTCATTGAGTGACATTGTACAATTATGACCCATGTGGCATGTCAGGCACCTCGATAGCAACACATGTCGACTTCCAACTGGACATTGCAAATGAAAAGGAATCTAACCTCTAATGAGAATTGACGATTAATGAAAATGGTGATCATGTGAAAGACCTAAACTGGATGCACTACTGTTTGGACTTTGGACGGATATTTGCTCATCCATTTCTTTTCTTTGATTGGCATAAGTCATAACTCAGCTCGCAACTCGCAACTCGCAACGATCAACCCAGCAACCACCATACATTTTACGGCCATCTCCGGCGGACTACTCAAGTCGGAGAGTTCCTTTTGGCCCTTTACCTCCTGCTTCCTGTAAACAAAATTCAAAACCCTCGATCGATCGTCCCAATAACTCCATAATAAAGCTGGCACTATTTCAGTAATCACCGAGTCGTGAACTTCATAAACACTCGTACATGTGTTCTGAGAAAGCTGACATTGTTTAAAGGAAAAAAAAAAAAATATTCCTCTCTACTGGTTAAAACCTTCCCCAATCAAGAATCCGAGGTTCCATCGGAACAATCCAGCCCGCAAACTGAACTGTCACTTGCATCACTGAATCTCCATTCTTATATTGGAAAGTGGAAAACTAGCCAACCAAACTCCACGTTAGTGCAGTTCAAATCAAAAATGAAAAATCTTAAAAGATGAGCCCCAGTAATTTTCATGAAGGGTAAATTACAAAAACCCACTTGTGGCCTTGTGGATCGGTGACAAAGACCCCTCTCAATTTTTATTTTCAACAGATACTTCCCCGAATTTTCACTTTACAAGAAATAGAAAATACCCATTGAAACTTTCCTCATTTTATTTTCATTATCCTTTTCTCTTAAACCCTAATTGACCCCAAAACACCTCTATTTTCTATAAATAAAATCAATTAAAATAACAAAAACCATTTTATTGACATAGAAAAATGAATTTCTTTAAATTCCCCTTTTCATTTCACTGACATGAATTAAAATATATAATGTGCTCACTCTTTTCTCCAATAAACGAAGAAAAACCAAATGAAATCTTAAATTTATATCTATTAAAAAAAATTCAAAATCAAATGAAATCTTAAGTTTAAATATAAAAGAAATCTATAAGGAAGTATTAGAGCAATAAAAAGGTCTTTTGGAAATGTTGAAATAAATAAGAAAAAGGATAATTTGGAGATTTAAAAAAATTTAAGCAGTTAAATGAGAATCTTTTTTGAAATTAACTCTAATAGGAAGAGTATTTATTGCAAAATGAAAATTCAGACTCAGTAGGTCTTTGTCACTGACCCCATGATATAGGGGTCTTTATAAGTTACCCAAAAGTCATGGCGGGCCCTAATCTACACATTTTCACTTTCAAATTGGTCACCCAACTGGGACAACTCTAGCTTTTTCACTTGAGTTGAGTTACTACTTACTACTACCTGCAATAAGCCGCGGAGCCGATAAAGGGTTGGAGCCCGTTTGGGATACTCTGTAAAATGGCTACGGGAAAAAAAGCTAACATCAGATGTGGAAACGAGCAGCTAGAGTTGCGACTCAGACAGAACCCCCCCATGTGATCTTCTCCTCATTATGTTCAGGGGACCCCACCAAAGCCAAGGCTGCTTATTCCGAGAGTTGACATATTTCAATTCGTCCCTCTTTGGTCATTAAGAGGGTTCTTGATCATTTAAAGAGAAGTACTCAGTATAATAAGCAAATTGATAAAACTACAAAATGATGGCGGTAAGTCATCTGGAAGAGCGTTAAGATAGGATTCATTAAAATTTATTTTGACGTCTCCCGTGTGGATGGAAGTTGTTCTATTGCAAGCATTGCTAGAGATTACTCCGGAAGTATTCTCGACATTAAAGGTTATAAATTGGACTGCACTAAAGAATTAGGGGGATTCGCTCTCTCTTGACCCCTCTAATCTTCCCTCTAATTTGTCTCTCTTGACCCCTCTAATCTTTCCCTCTAATTTGAAGTGTTGAAGCTTACTACTTACTTCATTGTGGGTTTGTGGCCTCAGCACCTAATAACTAATAAGATGCATTGCATGCGCTCAGGTGTATTATACTTTTATTGGAGTCTAAGCTAGGCAAGCCCAAATGATGTTTAATGTCTAACTTTAATAAGTAAACTTGAACAACTTCAACGGCATTGATTAGTCGTGGGCCATGTGACACTACAGGGTTCTGTTTACCTGGCCATGATGATAATAAATAGATGCATCAACGGCCATTATGTCATAGCTAGTCCCTACAATAAGAAGAGGGTTCATTACCATTACCAGTGGATTGGCATCAGATGTGGGACGCACTGTATGTATATAATAAGTAGCAAGATACCAAGTTGACTTATTTTAATTAATTAATGTTTCCCCACCATACTTATGACTTGAGAGATTTTTTTTCCATCTTTCTGTTGAAAGTTTGAAACATGGATCTTAAATAGAGGAAAAAAAGTGAAAATTATAGAAATAAAAATGGGCTTTGATAGGTTAATGAGGCCCATTAGTTCATGTTAACGAAAGTACAAGTTGACTATGAGGGAGACTGATGAGTCTATGACTCAAAAAGCTGAAGCTCGCAAATAGTTTACTTAATTGGAGTTAGAGGGAAATTGACTCTATGACTCAAATTAACTAACCCTAATTAACCACCGCAATGCGAGCATCAAATTAATTAATCCCAATTTCAAGATGGCTGTGAGCTAGAATTTGAATCCAACTAAGTTAAAGTGATGATACATATATAGAAGAAGGGTGGAGTAGAAGAGAAAAACTTGGGACCGGACCATATATTGAATATGTTTGTCTAAAAAGTTTTTATTGGTTGAGAAGAAGAACCTTCTTGAGAAAATAAAGCTTCCCTCTCAAGTCTCAAATAGTCAAATTAGAAATTACCCTAATTTATATTTAAAACATAAAAATAAAAATATAGAAGAAAATTATTGAAAAGAATAATTACAAAACACAGTCGTTTATTGTTGGAAGAGAGTTGGTGTCGGGCAGTGGGACGGCTTGCCAGGCCGAGGCTGCGATTAGAGGCCGGCTATGCCAGCCCAGTGTCAAGCAACCCTGGTTCTCCTCCACGCAGTATCCCTCCGCCGAGAACAACGTCAATAGCATACTGGCTTGCTTGAATGCATTTGATCCTAGATGCAACGGCCGGAAACCGGCTCCACCCAACCGGGCTCTCCACTTTGCCAGCGGTTCGTGGCGCTCCACTCGAGCCGAACCTTCACAGCTTACCACGTTACAAATCTCCCTCTGTATGTACATCTCGGCCACGGCCTTTTCCGGTTGGAGCGTGCAAGACTCTAGTGAATCAAACATTGTGGAATAGTAATATAATGCCTCTGTGAAACGATCCAGGAATTCCGGTTGGTTGTGATTCGCCTCTTGTTCCACCACCGTTATGATCTTCGGGTTTAGACTACGAACCCATCCGAGTACCGAGTCGATGGGTGAGCCGCGATTAGGGTCTGGACCAAGTAGCTTGTGGAGCTGCATTATTGAATTTATGGCAACCGCCTCTCTGGGACCGACTTGGAGCATCCACGGCTTCACATCATCGAGCCGTTGAGCTGCCACTCCTCGGAAGGCAAACCGGACGTTTACGGACCGGGCCAGCTCGGCGAGCTTCAACCCAATTTCACGAAGCGAATCGCGCCCGTCGGGAGATGGGGGTCCAATCCCGGTGAGACGGAGTAAGGGTGGACCACCCGGACGGAGTGCAAGGGCTTGAATCAGGGCCGGCCATTGTAGTCCATGCATCAGGTTGAAATCGACGACGTGGACACAATCGTGGCCATCGAATGCTTCGAGGATGGCCTGGTTTGCCGTGAAGTGGGCGAACTTGAGGTACGGGCAAGCCTCGTAGAAGTGATGGTACAAGATCTCGTTCTCAAGCACGGAGCCGGCGCATACGGCTTGGAGTGAGAAAAGCCGACGGCTCAGGGCGTCGATGAAGTATCCGGCGACTTTTCCGATGCCGCATCCAGTGTTGACACGCGACAATAACGTCCGCATCTTTTCTAGCAAGGTTCCAGCCAATGCGAGGTCGCCACGTTGTATTGACTCGGCGCACGTGAGCAGCAAATGCACTAACTTGATGCCGGAATCTTCTTCAATTGCAGCCACCACAGTCAGCTGCTGCTGCTGAAGAGGAGGTTGTGGTTGTTGCTGTTGCGCACTCTGATCGGCCCAGGCGTCGGTAAGCACCTCGTGTTGGAGGGGTAGAGTTACTAAATCATCCATGTAATGGAAATCGGAAAAGTCTGATAGATCAGAAGATGATACAGGGAAGGGCTGATTGATTTCTGAGAGCATGGAGTCCACCCAGGATGCAAGGTCGGAGGGGTTGTAGTGTACAGCCTCGGAGGCGAGTTGGGAGATCTCTGTTGGAGCATTGACCATGAACGTCTCCAGTTTCTCGAGACGCTGTGCCACCTGGTGGAGATCTGAGGACCTCACCTTGTACCCGGCACCAGCTAGTAGCCCGTCTAGTTCCGTCGGTTTTCCCGCGCATGAAGACGAGCTGCTGCTGCTTCCGGCGGAGATACCGGAGTCATACGGCCCCATCCCCCACTCACTTGTGTTTTCCCGCTTAAATGAAAAAAATGCTTTGGCGTTTCGCCTGAACCATCCGGACTCCGACAAGGGGATTAGCAGGCAATAGATAGAGAGACACTGAGGCGGAGGGCAGAGGGCGGAGGAGAGGTGGAGAATGTGGAAAAGAAGTTGAGAAGTGATATGTGAAAGAGAGGGGAAGGTGGGTTTTGTTATTTTGAGAGAGAGAGAGAGATGACTGATGACGTAAGCGGGGGATTACATGTATAGAAACCGATAGCAGGGTTGTTTTTATCTTTCTTCTATGCCGGCCACTGTAAAACTGTTAAAAGATGCATGGATATGCATCCATCGGAGGCCATGCACGTAACATGACCCCACGATCCCATTTTCTCTCCTTTTTAACCTTTTTTTTTTTTTTTTCTTTTCTCGTCGCTTGATTATCCAATTCATCTCATCTCGCGAGATATAATAATAAGACGGTACAGATACATAATAACTAATAAGTTGCACTGTTAACGGCTACCGGGGAGTATAGCAATGTGGTGGGTCAGCCACACACAGAATATTGAGGAGTGATGTTGCATGCTTGGAACCAATGCCATTTTCTGAAAAGTGTTTTTTGAGAAAAGGGTGTTGCATTGGTATGCGGTTTTCTCATAAAACGTTTTTCTTTTTTTTTTTTTTTTTTATCTTTTCTTTGGAACCGTTTCTATTGATGCCGCATAAGCATTTTTCAATGCCACATCAGCATAAAATAAGAAAACACCAAACATGTAATCAAACATCAGACATGGTCTAAAAACCGGGTTCAGATTATGTTGCCATTTTTCAAACACTAGTTAAGGAAACCCTAAGAGATATCTATATATATAGTTTATAGATGTGTTTAAAATAATGGGATTGTTAGATAGATTGATAATTAATGTACAAAGATATGGGTCAAGGGAGGTCAATTAATCCACAACCTTCCTTTTTATCTCTATTAATTTTTCGAGGTTAATGAGCTTTCCCAGGTTTATATATTCCATGCTCTACTTTTTAAATTCATCCAGTTACACCTAATCCTCTCGTAAGTTGTACCTTGTACTGTACTGTGACAAATAAAAAAAACAGAAGATCATCTTTTATCTTTGCAACAGCTACAAGAGCTAGCTAGCTGCAAATTAAGCTGTTATAGCTACATCATAGCATGGTCAAGCTCTAGCTAGGCTTCTAGCTAGACACCATGTTCATGTATATATGATAGAGCTACTGAATCTAAGTAATATGCATGCATCCAACTACTAGACCCAACAGTTTCTTCATGTTTACGCATTGTGAAGCTGGGGTTTAATGTCTTCATCCATGTTTTTTCTGAGTTTGTAGTCTTGAGATGCGAGTGAGTGAGATTTAATATTAATCGAGAGATCTTCCAACCATTGGACATTGATTTTTGGCCACCTGTCAAATTCTTCAATCCAGGTCAAGCTTCAAATTAAGTCTTCAATTTTGGGGTTACCTGCAAAATGCATGAAGAGACTAGAGAGGACACGCTCGGTGCATGGAGAGGCCGGCAAGTGGGGTCAGGTGGAAAAGATTGCCGGGGTTATATATTCAGTCATTCAGCAGGTCAGAGTCCTCTACACGACTCGACCAACAAAGAATCTTATTCTTTTGACGAATAATGCATGAGTATGATGGATTCCTATTTCCTAATAAGCCCTGGCCTAACGTGTTAACCACTCATCATCAACTACTTTTCAAAAAAATGACCAAAAGACATGAAACCTCACAAGTGACAAGCCTAATCACTGCTGAATCATCAATAACTCATGAATCACGAAGAATTTTTAGAGTCTTTGTTTTCCTCCAACTCGATCAATCAAACCAAACGAAATGATTATGGATGTTGCCTTTAAGTAACTTTTATATAAAACTGTTTTTTTTTTGGGGGGGGGGGGGTAAGCCATAAAAAACAGTCGGGAAGAAAGAAATTGCGATGCTAAATTTGGGAGTGTTTAAGATAAATAGTTATTAAAATAAACATTTATTTTGAGCTGGAACCACATCAATAAGCGCTTATTTGGATTTAAAAGATAAGTTTAGAATAAGTGTTTATTTTAAGAACAAATATTTATTTGAGAATCATAAATTTTGGATTTATTTTTAAGTGTTTATTTATTTTCTGGCTTATCTGGGCTCTTACATCATTTCCAAAATATCTATACTATCTCTGTTTAAAATAAGTGACTTTTCACCAAATGCTAATAAAATACTTATTAGAATAAACAATTGTTCTTAATCACTTATTTTTTAAATAAACACTCTCAAACTTGGCCTTAATTTTCTTATGGTGTAATGTAATGACCAAAAGGTGTCTCAAAAAAAAAATATCACTCAAATTAAGCACACGTGCCATTGTATTACCCACAGAAGGAATTGCAGTAGGTGCCCTGCCCCAGAGAAAGATAGGCTTTGATTTGAATTATTTATCCATAATCACCATTTAAATAAAGATAATTTAAATTTTAATCCACTCATTAGTTTCCCAAGGACCCAAGAATATATCGTGAGATATTGGTAGTTAGGTTCGCTAAATAAGATAGGTTGGAATTTGGAAACAGTTTCCACTTTCCACTCTTTCCCGGTGATGACTACGTCGCGGTCTGTATCAACATCAAACTACCCAATACCCAATGAAAATTGAAAACCCATTAATTAAAGATAATTAATTAATTAGAACATAATTAAACAAATAATGGAGATACTTTTTTTTTTTCTCAAGCTCAATGAGGGGCTCGTAGAAATTAATAAATCAATAATATTCTTTGGTTATCAAGCAAATCACAATCACAAGTGATTAGCATCTTCCTTTGATAATTAATTAAAACCAAAACCAAGGTGGATTGTCATAAGTTGATGAAAAGGTCTAATTTTTTAACCAGACAGTGGGGTGATTTGATGACTTCAGTATGTACTCGGCCACTCACAGCTTGGATGCTAATGAAAATAATAATAACAATTATGATAACCAATTAACCACGTTCTTTGGAAGATAATGACCTCTTAACAACCATTATTTTAAGATGATGAAACATATTATTCAGAGAAGTTAGATCATTTTATAAGGAACAAAGAAGAAAAAACAACAATTGATTAATTTTTGTATATTTTCTTTTATTTAGAATGCAGGAAAAAAATAGATAAAAAGGGGTTATCGAACTACCATGAAATATACTAAAAATATATTTAAAAGGAAAAACTACTGCTTAATGTCTTTTATGTAATTGGATATTGATTTTGCACTAATCAATCCAAGATTTTACATGTCTCCATACTGAGATTTCGCAGCATTCAACAAATTAGACTGTTTTTGGATTATTAATCTATTCTCTACCAGTGGGTAGGAATCTATTAGATGGATTAAAAGGGCTGTACTTGTTCATCACATGACCCTCTCTCCTCCTGTGGAGCTTCGATCCGATAAACAACCCCCTCCACCTCCCAAGAAAAAAAAAACCAAGAGATATTCTTTTCAGCAATTGTTCCAAAAAAACAAGGAAACAAATGAAGCTTATACAATTGTTGGGGGAGGATTCAAATATGCAGTAAGGTTAATATGAAGTGGGCATTTTCTACAACTCTTTGGAAGTTCTTTTTCTTTTTTTGGCAGAGGAGATAGAAATGTGTTTCCATTCATTTGAGGGATGAATTCTATTAGGCTCAGTTTGGGAAGAGTACAAGTACAAATATGTATAGTGCAAAAACATGTATTTTGTATTTCTAAACCTTGTTTCGCACTGTACATATTTATATTTGTACTCTTTCTGAACTGGGCCTAAGCAATATTTCCATGAAGAATCTTGAAGAGGGCATTAATAGGAAAGGGAGAGAAGGTTTTGTGTCACTGACAGACAACTCGTCTGATATGTTAATTAGAAACATAGATGGGTGTGATAAACTAAGAGAAACAACCCTTGAAGGTGATTAATGAGAGTAATGAATTACATCAGCTGGTAGATCTTAGTCATAGTCTTATTAGATAAATAGCTAGGTGAGGGGGGGGGGGATCAAAGACGACTGCATGCACCACCCCATCAGTCTTAAGGGGGTTGCTAAGTTTTAGATACACCCACCTTCAATAATTCACCAGTGTTCTTAGACATTTTGAGTAGTTAGGCACCTTCATTTCAGGTTTTGATGCTCGCTAGTCAGAGGGGGCAATTCATCAGGTCGGGCTGGAAATGCCCAACTCAAATTTATTCCTGATTGCAGGATGAGCAAGCCAAGCCTAAAATGACTTGCTTTTTTGCTTTGGATGGTTCGGGTCAGGATTCAGGAGTAGCTAGCTTTTGTTGGGGATAAATAATATTCTAGCTAGCATGAGGGATGTTTGAGCTAAGGAGCGTGGAAATGGGTCACTAGACATCCATCAAAGTATAACTACTAAAATAATGTCGGTTCAACATCATTTGCGGAAGCAAGTGGATGAAGAATACATATTCAATGTCATGGAAATGGGGAAGGAATTTATTTTCTACCAGAATATCCTCCCAATTTGAGGTTTTGAAAGAAGAAAAGATATAGGAGTAGGACATCAGCAATTATTATAATAAATATCCACACTAAGATAGATTATTCTAATCTAACCTCTCTAAAGATTAACTAAAAAAATAGTTTAAAACTCTCTCTCTCTCTCTCTCTTAATTAACTATTAATTATCTATGGTTTCATGAGAAGGAAGACTTGTCAGAGACATGTAATTAGTTTTAAGTAGTCAAATGAGTCAATTCAAGACATGGGTCTCCCTAGAATTCTACTGTTGGAGTGTTTTGAGGTCTCCAAGATCTATATTCCATGTGAGTTTATTATTCTACTTTTCATTCTGCAGAGGCCACCGTGAATATCTGCACCAGCTGCATGTATATATTTTGTATAACTGTTATAGACTGTACGTAGTTATTTTCTGCAAATACTTTTGGGGTGTCAGGACATGTGAACAAACACAAAACATTAAATATAACTATAAATCATTCCATACAGGGATCAAGTTCGAGCAATCAACTCAGTAAAATTCCTGTAGATGAATCACATCTTTTGTTTAAAAAAGAAAAAAAATATATAAAGAAGAGCAGAAAGAAACTGTTGGCAACTATTGGGTTTGGGGAGACTAATTAAAATATTATGAAGTTGAAATTAATCAAGAGATTATTTTATTTATCCTAGGGCCCGTTATAGGTCAGGTGATGGGCTCCAGCAGGTTAAAATAATGGAAAATCAGGAACCTCGCAAAGCACCCAAAAAAAAAAGTTAGGTCATGGTATGAGACATTTTACAGAGGAAGTAGTCCCAATTTCCAACAGTGATGATAGTAAAGAGGGCTCGTAGATGTGAGCAAGGACAGTGGGAAATAACAAAGTAAAACGGGAGAGAGCAGAGAGGGAAGGGCTTATCTTGAAGGAGGGGGGGTTTGGGTTTGTGTGGAGGTGGGCCTTGGGACCAGCATTCCCCTAAAGAGAACATGATGTGTTGGAGACAGACACCCCAAGTGGGTGATATGTGCCCGTCCCGTTCTTTTAGCTGACATTGTCACGTTACTAAAAGCATAGAGTAGCGAGTATGTTGTCGTCTGATTTCTGATACTCTCTCATCCTTGGTTTTGGTCCCCCAGACCCAGAGAGAGTTTGGTTTTTCTTTCCATTTTCCCATTATTCTGCTTCATAATTCATTAATTCCACCCTCTCTCTCTCATATGTACACAAATGCACCTGAAAGAAAGAAAAAAGTTGGTTGAAAAGAGGAGAAAGAAAAAGTTAATTGTCCTAGTGTCCTGCCCTTCAGGGTCCAGGGTTGTGGTTGTGTTGCAGTTGGTGCATGAGCAAGACCCCAAAATGACCCAATGCCTTATATTCCTACTTTGGTTAACAGGCCCAAAATCTTTTTCCTTCACCCGATGGAGCTTGACTCAGCGTGGAAGCAATGAGAATTGGAGCTGGCTATGCAAGCACCGGGCGTCCGCTAGCACCTAGCGAAAAACACCGATTTCTCTAGGAGAGAGAAAAAGGTAGCGAAAATAGGAAGAAGAGAACTTGAAGAAATTCTGAAAATCTGAAGTATGAATTGATTCATAATTCTGGGAAATAGCGGTATTTATAATACATTGAGAAATTATAATAGAACTAGGAAAAGAAATTAGATTTGATCTAAACATCTCAAACTTGTAGATAGGATCGAACTCTTCTTGACTTGTAGATAGGATCGAACTCTTCTTGACTTGATCTCTCCCGTCCGATCTCCTTGATCTTATTCATGCATGAATCTTTGATTATCTAAAATTATTGAATTCTTGATGAGTCTTGAATTCTTGAATTCTTGATGGATCTTGAATTCTTGAATTCTTGAATTTTGATAAGTCTTGAATTCTTGAATTCTTGAATTTTGATAATTCTTGAATTCTTGAATTATCTTGGACTCTTGGCCTTATCCTAGGAGCTTCCGCCCCTAGGAGTGAGATGGGCCTTGGGATGGGCCTCCATCAGGGCTCCATGTGTGAATACCATTTTACCCTCTTCTGAAGTGGAAAGATTAAGGCCCCACCACCCACCTCCATGTGGATTGTGGCCAAAACCATCGCTTCTTTCTACACATTTTGCAATTAGGGACTATTGGAAACATCAATGGCTGGCGTGACCAAGGAAACAGCTCATTCCACATAATTAGGTCAGAGGGCTGATAGAGACAACAGCACTGATCCACATACAGATACAGTGCCCAACTATGTATCAGATGCCACTCCGGATATAATTTCCATGTCATTCCTCTATCTGGCTATAAGAAATGGGTGGGATATGGTTCATCCTTTTATTTGCTGCTCTACTTCTGTTACTAATTTGCTCTAGAGACTACCCAATTTCTCTGTCTTGTCCATGTTTTTACATCTAACCCTGAGGGGTCATCTTTCTATTTTGCCACCATTGCCAGGACCAGCACATTGGATTGCTATGGGCCCATCTCCAGCCCAACCCAACTTGGCCCATTTCCAGCCCAATAAATATCCCATCCCTGTCATAAGGGTAACAGCGGCCTTTGCCCTTGGGGTCATACCAACCCAAACCGAGTGACTGACCCACGGTCTTTGATCGGGAATATTCTTTTCAATATCTTGGCCCAACCTCAAGCTCTCAACTAGTTTAAGCTGCATTTGGCATTCCTTATTTTAATTTAAGGCTTTATCTCCTTTTTGCAATTGAAATACTATACTATTGACCCTGACTTTTTTAACTGTAAAAATGAGACAATACATTAATACTCTGGGAATAATCCCACCTTGTTGAATTTATTGAATTGGTCTCATGGTCTCCAACAGGGTGGCTCCCACGTTTTAGTCTTTGAGCAACAGAAGAAAGCGATTTGATAAGCGACCCAAACAAGCCATGTACCATAAAGATTGATTCTCACTCATGTGGGACTGAGATCAATCAACGGGGGCCACCTAATAAAAGCGCCTCACGAGCCACTGACTCAACTCTGGCAGTAAACAAGCTGGGGAAAACAATTCCCAACTGTGAATTCTTTCGTACATGTACTCCATTACTCATAAATGGCAGTCTACTCTGTCCCCAATGTCTGCCCTTGTTTCACACCCCATAACAATGAAATAGGGTTTGGTAGAGGGTGTTTTAGTAATTCTACATAGTATACCTGAGTAAGGGGACTCTTCTCCTTCTGCCGAGTGTTTGAACTTTAATTGCTTTCGTGCCCACATTCTCTTCAAAGAAAATGGTGGTTTGTAAAACCAGGTGAGCTCTTAGAATAAGCTTAAGGATGTTTTAACATGGTTTTCCGGGTTACCAAATACCAACTGATGAAGAAATGACCAAATTTCTAATGTCCTCTGGTCCAGTTTTTAGACAACTGATTGCAGGAAACATGCTTAAAGGAAATGCCATATCATAGGTGAGACAAATCAGATGAAGTGATCAGGATTTAGTTGTATTTATGTGTTAAATCTTAAATGTGGGTGTGCGCGTTGACGCAACAGTTGAGATGCTCCATTACAACCTGGGTGGTCATGGTTCAAATCTTGGAAACAACTTTATCTAGTTATCTGTATGTACAAGGGTAAGGCTGTGTACATCTGTCCCTCCCCGAACCTCACATTAGCGCGAGTCTCATGCACTGAATTGCCCTTTTTTATTGCACCAAGCAACCTTAATTTGGGCCCAAGACTGACGTGTTGGGTTGAAGTAAATAAATCTGGAAGTAGAAACCTCGTCTGTTCAGTTGGAGTTGGTCCATAGATGTATCATATATGGTTCAGAAAAAAAAAATGGATGTATAGTTAACTACTCGAGAGATCATGCAGAGGTACTGTGACTATGGGCAGTTGAAATTCCAAATGCAGAGCAAGAAAGAATGGCAAATCATGGCAATGCAAATTAAAAATCATAGCAGTGCAAATGATTTGAATATAAATTTTGACTTATTTTTGTTTTAAATTTTAACTTATTTTGTTTGATTTCAATACAAATGAAATAAATTAAGATATAAAGCAAAATAAAGTAAAATCCAAAATAAAATTAAACAAAAATTTACATTTTTTACATTTACACTCTCATGCATTTGTATTAGTGCAAATAATACAGCTGGCAAAGCTCGGTCCAGATTTAGAGAAAGGGGGAAGGGAGGATAAGCTAGTGAAAAGGTCAATCAATGGAAGATCTTCTAGAATTCTGCAAACCCATTTATTTACTAAAATCCCTTTTGTGGAAGTGATTCTTGCCCTCTCATTGGGAATTGGGAGTTTCATGTATTTCTTCACCATCTTTGCTGTAGAACATTTGGGGTCCTTTAAAGTCTCTTCTCTTATCTACAAGGACAAGAAATGAATTACTGCTGCTTAATTTCCTGAACCAACTTCTACTTACTAAAATGAAAAACGATTTTTTTATTATACGGCTTTCAGGAACACTTTTAGAAGCTTTGCTGTTTACTTTGGTTTAGCTTGTGGAACTAAGGCTTCAGTAGAAAAGCTGTTCTTGAGTCGGCAGAATTGGCTAGAGAGTTGATGAACAAATAGAAAAGGAGACTCGTGTGCAGTTTTTGAATGATAGTTTGTGTTGATGTTGATTAGTGTCGAACTGTCGATGCATGTATTTGACTTCTTGGCATAGTGGTTTTCTTTTTTGCATTGAATCGGGTTTTGGTTCCCTAAAGTGGTGTTTCTATTGATGCTATGAATAGATTGTTATTAATGTTAGAAGCCAAGATTGATGTACTCTTTTGAAGAGAGAAAGTGAGCCGTCAGCTAAAACCGGCTTTTTTTGGGGGGATTTTTTATGTTTCTGTTTTGTTTTTTTACTTTTTTTTTTTCCTCTCTTCTAGAGAAATGAAGGGAAGAGAATGGGTTAAAGTTTAAGTTGGTGGATTCCAACCAGTTGAAATCATCAAGAAAATAAATCCAGTGGGTGTTTGGAAAGGAAGTATTTCATTTAAATGAGCTCCTTGGGCCTGACTGGACCCAAATGCCCAGTCTCTGCCAAACTCTAGTCCTATCCAATGGATCTATAAAGCCCAATTGGCCTCTTATTGCTCTAATTTTTTCTTCAAAGGCATCCCATCAACCATTCCAGCCTTTGGTGCCCATGTCCTGCACGCTTTTGACTTGGTTCAGCCAATTATGCGTCCAATAAGAAAGTGCTTAGACTCAAATTTAAGCTTAGGTTCTGGCGCCGAGCAAAAGAATTAAGGGGTTTTTATAGTTCACTCCACCTCAGAAATCTGACCCCGTCCCATGAATTAATGAGATAATTCAAGTTTCTCGTAATTGATTGGACCGGCCATCATGTCCTTGTCTTTTCTTGACCCATTTCTTAGACCATTTAGCAGTTTTAGATAGGGATGGCAATGGAGCGGTATGGGGAGGATTTTCTAAATTTTAGATCCTACCCTATACCTTCGAACCTGTAGCCCTCTCCAAAATCTGTAGCAGGTTGGATTTTCAAAATCTAAACCCTTCTCAACCCTATTCTTTCTGTATTTGAGGGTGAGATGGATCGGATTGGTGGGTTGGGTCTACAACCCACATTTAATTTCCTTATTTCTTTTCATATATAAATAATAAACAAGTAAAATACTATGAACAAATATCAAAAATTCCATCTATTTGATTAAACATATAAAAACACATAAATTATCAATTACCCTTTACATAAAAATCTATGACACTGAAAAGACATGATATCCAAAGAATTTTGACCAATGAAAATCCACCCATAAGTTTTAATAAACACCACATGATTGGTTAACACGTTTATGATACCAATTGACTTATCACACATTTTTCAGATATCATGTCTTTCTGGTTTCATAGTCGAAATATGGACCAAAACACTAGATAATGAATACATCATTGAACATGAATTTGAATTAAGGCAAGAAGTTGGGCATGCATCAATTCTTACAGTCTCACTTCATTGGCACTTAGGGGTGGATTCAAATTGAGTCGAGCTGAATATCTAGCTATTTGAGCTTGGCTTGCCAATAAATCACCAGGCTCGAGTTCGATTCGAGCTGAAAACTTGAGCTCAAATTCGGCTCTAATCAAAAGCTTGTAAGTTCAAATTTAACTCAGCTCAAGCTCGAATGTGAGACAAACAATTTATAAAATAAAAAAAATACATGTAAACTTTTATAATATATACGTATGTATATGTATGTATATGTGTGTAAAAACTCGATTAAACTCACGAGCCTCAAGAGCCGACTCAAACTCAACTTACACCAAGCCAAACTGAAGTTTACTGAGCTCGAATAGTTATTGAAATCGTGTGGGCTCGTTCTCTTGCCAGCCAGCCCACTCAGACTTATAGAAATAAACCGGGTTGGGTCAATGATGGACCCAGGTGGACTCTGTCTCCAATCCTATGAGGAAATTAGAATCAGTCGGAATTTATTTGGGTCTCAAACCAGGCCCTATATCAGGCGAGGTCTTTATCAATTCGGGACAGAGAGGACCCGGTCCGAACCCAACGGTTCCACCTTCCAAAATCCAAACTGCTATAATCTCGAAATTCGAACGAAGCGCTTCCAAGTAGAAATAAGTCTAAACGACCATGGCTGCTCCTCTCGTCTTCCAATACCAGAGACCATCTCCAGTTTATGAGAAAACCCGCTCAAGGAACTGCGCTGCCGCCGCTGCCATAGCCAGCGCCACCACCACCAGCAAAACCAGTAACCATAACAACTCGATTCTATCACACCCATGTCTTGTTCTTCTCGAGAAATGCTCCAACATGTGGGAGCTCAAACAAATCCACGCCCAAATGATCAGAACTGGTCTCATCTTCCACATCTTCTATGCGAGCAAAATCGTTTCATTCTGTGCTCTAGATGATTCTGGAAGTCTCCATTATGCTCGTCTCGTCTTCTCCCAAATCTCCAATCCCACCCCATTCATCTGCAACTCCATAATTAGAGGTTACACTAATAAAAACTTTCCCCACCAAGCCATTCTCTTCTATCGAGAAATGATCGAGGAAGGTCTTCTCCCTGACAATTTCACGTTCCCCTCTTTGTTCAAATCCTGTGGTGATTTGAATGAGGGGAAGCAGTTGCATTGCTATTCTACCAAGTTTGGTTTTGCATCGGATTCTTATATTCAGAATACATTGATGCATATGTATTCAAATTGCAGAGATTTGGATTCGGCTCAACAGGTATTTGATAAAATGAGCGAGAGGAGTGTGGTTTCTTGGGCGACCATGATTGATGCTTATGCACAATGCGGTTGTCCTGTTGAAGCTCTTGAGCTTTTCCGTCGGATGGAATTTGAAAATGTGAAGCCTAATGGTGTTACTCTATTAAATGTTTTGGGTGCTTGTGCGAGAGCAAGAAATTTGGAAATGGCAAAATGGGTTCACAGGTATATGGAGGAGAATGAAATTGGGTTTAGTTTGGTCCTTACGGCCGCTCTTATGGATGTTTACTGCAAGTGTGGCAGTTTCTCCGAGGCCAGAGAATTGTTCGACAGAATGCCTGAGAGAAACCTCTATTGTTGGAATATCATGATCAATGGACACGTTGAGGACAGTGATTATGAAGAGGCATTGCTACTTTTTCGCGAAATGCAACTTAAGGGTGTAAAGCCTGATAAGGTGACTATGGTGAGCTTATTGATGGCATGTACACATCTAGGTGCTCTAGAGATCGGAAAATGGTTGCATGCCTATATTGAGAAGGAAAATATTGAAGTTGACACAGTTCTAGGGACGGCACTTGTAGACATGTATGCAAAGTGTGGGAGCATAGAGACTGCATCAAGAGTTTTTCATGAGTTGTCTCAGAAAGATGTTATGACTTGGACGGCCCTGATTTCTGGGTTTGCAATGTGTGGGAAAGGGGAGAAGGCTTTGGAGCTTTTCTACGAGATGCAAAATAGTGGGGTGAAACCTGATGCAGTCACCTTTATTGGTGTATTGGCCGCTTGTAGTCATGCAGGCCTTGTGGATGAAGGGCACTTGCAGTTTGATTCCATGTCTAGTGTTTATGGCATCCAGCCTAGTATTGAGCATTATGGATGTATGGTGGATATGTTGGGCCGAGCAGGTCACATAGATAAAGCAGAGAAGTTGATACAAGAAATGCCCATGCCACCAGATTATTTTGTGTTGGGAGGCCTTCTTGGTGCATGCAGACTTCATGGTAACCTTGAGGCTGCAGAAAGAGCGGCTCAAAAGCTTTTAGAACTTGACCCTGATAATGGAGGGACCTATGTGCTCTTATCCAATATATATAGCTCATTAAAAAAGTGGGACGACGCTAAAAGAATTAGGGAACTCATGGTAGAGAGGAACATTAAGAAGCCCCCGGGGTGCAGTCTGATAGAAGTAGATGGTGTTGTTCATGAATTCGTCAAAGGAGATGTGTCACACCCTCAATCCACAGAGATATATGAGATGCTGGAAGACATGTTATGCCGCTTGAAGGTAGCTGGATACATGCCCAACAAATCTGAAGTACTACTTGATATGGATGAAGAGGAAAAGGAAAATAACCTTAATCGCCATAGCGAGAAGCTAGCCATTTCCTTTGGGCTCATAAGCACAAGGCCTGGAATGTCTATCAGAATTGTGAAGAACCTCCGTGTTTGTAGTGACTGTCACTCTGCAACCAAGTTCATCTCCAAGGTTTACAATCGGGAGATAATTGTCCGAGACAGGAACCGCTTTCATCATTTTAGGGATGGATCGTGTTCATGCAAGGACTTCTGGTGATGTTCTTGATTTGGCACTCTATACATGTTTTTTCTTATAGATCTATAAATATTTCAACTTATATAGCATTCCTGTTGTATTAATTTATTGAACATCCATTGGGAGGGAGACCACCTCATCTACTTGCATACAATCTTCAACATATTGACTAATTAAGTCACCTCAATGTCAAGAAAGCTGGCCTGCTCTAACACTTTCCATAGCATAAACGGGATTATAATTGCAATTTAGTTTATCTATTTCATTGAGCAAATTACAGAGAGCAAAATATAGGAAACAAATAAACAAAGACAAACTAACCAACTAACATCAGCATAATTAGCAGGTTAGATTGAATGGTCTTTTTCCAAGCCGTCTGTCCTTCAAGACATGGATTTCCTCCACTTGGGAGGGGTTCTTCCTTGCACCAGTTTTGTCTTCATATCCATAGGTGTTTGACGCCCAAACCCGAGGTGTTCTCCCTCAGCCTCCTCAACCCTATCCCCCACACTGAGAGGTTTGAATAAAGGCCCTCCTAGCTTCCTCCATTTAAAGAAGCTCTTCTTCTTTTCCATAAGCCTATCTATCTGTGATTGCATGGAGTTGCATTGCCTTTGAAGCCTAAGAACATCCTCACGCAATCTCTTTATCTCACTCTGCTGAATTGTCATTTCGCGTTTTGACATACACCGCACTGGAGGCTCAGCCACAGGATTTGGACTTCGTGATTCACTAAGTGAACCACTCCAATCAAGCTGATTGTTGAGGTTGACATGTTTGGAGAAGAGCACTTGGATTACAGCCCGGACAGGCAAGCGCTCATTATGTGCAGCATGGAGTGATGCCTCTGCAGATAGTTTTCGGCTGTCAATTAATCCACAAAGACTCTTCCTTTCTTGCTTCGACAGGCCTGGGTGTGCCTGCAAATAGACATGAAATTCATGAGTTATACTAGGGTGACACTTCTATTATAAAGCTTCTATCTAATGTAATAAATCATCCAGATTTCTGAGGTAAATTCATGTTGCCACCCATTGGTTTGCCAAAGTTCACGTGTCATCTGCAAAAAAACAAAAAAAACAAAAAAACAATTTGGGCTACTCTTGTCATTCTTGCGTAGACATTGCCCTGGAGTACTATGGCTTCTTAGGGAATCTTATGCTGGTACAGAAAATAACCACTACCTCTTAATGACCCTAAAGATTCCCTACTTTTTCTTGAAAACAGTAGGAGCAACTTGTGAAGCTAATTATGGACAAGTTTTTTCCAAAGCAAGAACAGAGACTATACACAGAGGAAAGAAAATTGATGTAATATTCAACACCCAAAAATTAAAGGAAAGAAATAAAGAAATGTAATACTGTCCTTTTAAATTAATTAAACTATATTTGCTGGTTAAATATAAAAGAAAATGACTACAATGCCAAGACCAGCTTGTAAGTTGTCTTGGACCTGCTAGACTGAAAATATGAAGATGCGGCCATTTATAGCAATGTTATGCATTAGGTCTTGGCAATGGGGAGTTGGGACCTTACAATTTACTTGATTAGAGAATGAGAATCAAGTATTTATAGTTGGTTTTAGGTCCACTTTGTGAAATTATAAATTACTTACTTTCAGATAGGTGTCGACAGCTCGATACAACCCATCATCCATGGGACGGGCATGGCTGGGGAAAGCTCCAGCAAGAGCAACGAAGTGAGGCAATGTCAAATTGGCATCCAGAGAAGCTTCTGCAAGGTAGCTGTCAACGAGCTTCGCCACCTTGGATAAAGCAGCTCCACTCTTGGCCGTATGATCCAAATTGATGAACCTCTTAACCACCCGGAGAACGAGCTCAACATCTAGCAAGGTCCCACATGTGTGACTAAAGGCTGGAATCATGATCTCCTTGAGGGACGCTTGGTCAAGCTGGCATGCTATCCTTTTCTCAAGCTCGGCTCGATAAGCTGGTTCAACTCCGACCATGTTGCCTGTGCGGAGGAGTCGCAGCAGGAAATTGCATGGAACAGAGTTTTTGTCTGGTGGGAGAATTCCGACGAGAGTCTCGATGAAGAATCTTTTCTTCATCCATAAGGATGTGACACTCCCTGGCGATTCCTCCAAATGAGTGAGAACCCTGTTCACTGCATCGCCCGACAAATCAGGGAGCCACTTAGAAGCATGGTGGGCTATGATTGAACCGATGAGGTCTGGACGTACCCCTTTGGCCTTAATGCTAGACAGGGTCTTAACGAAGTAGTCCATATCCAAGATACACGCATCATCGAACCAGCATTCAGCTCCAAGTTGTATCGTCGGCTTACTGGTCATGGCATCAGAATCCGGTAACGTAAGCTTATTCATTCTGGTGGAGAGAGAGAGAGAGAGAGAGAGAGAGAGAGAACCCAGAGGACTAGAAGAAGATCCTTAAGGGCCTGACTCCTGAGTGGTCCTTCTGAAGGAACCCATATTACATTCTATACTATCAACAGGGTAGAAAAGGTAAGGTTCCAGAGAATACACACCATAGGCTCATAAGCCGAAATGACTGAAATATCCCATAAATCCACCACGTCATATGTCCTCTTGGCTGGGATGCTATTACAGAAAAACGAGGTGACCAATTTGGAATTTTACAATCAAAAGGTTTCTTTACCGTTGAAACTAGGAAGAATTGGATGAAAACAGAGTCTCCCGTTTCAAAGTCCCTGTCAATCTTGGTTATTGTTATAATGGAATTTTGTTCTCCATCACGTCCTTACAGTGAGTTATGTTGTCTCATTGCATGAGGTATATTTGCATTTAATGAGACACTTGTCCTCTCTCTCTCTCTCTCTCTCTATCTATCTATCTATCTATCTTGCTGTGATTGTGTATGGGCATGTGTTCATGACTTTTCCTTTGAATCCAAAATGTCCGGAAACCTGGAAACCTAATCGGCACCCGTGATGCTCAGTCAGTGTTTACTGTTTAGAGGAGTGCTAAGCCACTACTGGGTACTCTGCTCAATAAGTGCACATGTTTGATTTGTTCTAGTATTCCATCGAATCACAACATGCACAGATGATCCTGCTCATCTGAACAAGTTGAGCTAAACAATAGTTCATGGATCAGTTTTTGTAACCAATTCTCTGAACACTGGATTGAAGATTAATGAACATCTCCATGTCCAACAGAATTGGCCTACTCGCCAAATCATACTTTTGTATGCTAACTGTAATAAGCACATCCACGTGAACTTGAATTTGTCTTTTATACCTTGTTCATACAACTGGATGGTACAAAGTAGATTTGTTAACCTGGCTGCATGGCCATAACTTTTGAGATGTTGCAGAGTTCATCCCTCAGGATTTAGCCTGAGGTGAATGCATCAGTAATTGGTTGGTGAAGAGGAATCAGTTGGAATGATGATAGGGAGAATAAAGTCCCCAGACTGAAAATTATGATCCACTGAGATGTTTCAGTGGGACTGGGAGAGGATAAAGATGCAGGCATGCAGCAATTGGAATGGTAGCGAGCAGACTTGTTCATGGGCTGGGGTCGGGCTTAGCTTTTGCTTATTCTTGAGTGGGCCCATGAACAGGTCTAGTAGCGACTAGCGAGAGATCAAAATGGAGCAACCTGTGGTCCTGAAGCGATACTTAAGGTTGGTCAGAGCAGCATGGAAATCAATCAAGCTAGTTATTGATGAGGGATTTACAAATATTTGGCAGAAAGGAGACTCCAAAAGAACAACAATTTAACAATTGGGTACTCTACTGGTTGGGGCAATCCAGACACCAGAGTCCAGACTGCCTTTCAGAGCCTCACACATTCATATCTCATGGAACATCAGATTAGCTGATAACTGAACGCGATTGCTGTAAAGCCAATGAATATGGCAACCAAAGTCGAAATCGAATAGCTAAAGTAGATATTGTTATTGTTTTTCTTCTTCCTGAGAAATATGAAGAAAAAAAATAAAAAAGAATCGCCATGAGTGATAAAAGGCCTATAATAACCAGGCCCAAGATATATCCGACCCACGGACCAGAGTACAGAGTACTGTGCAGTGCTCTCTTTCAATCTTCAAAGTTCAAAGCATGAGTACAAACAATGTGGTTACTGGCTACAATTTCCGATGAGCTGCTGAAGCAAATTTTTGTCCAAGCATTGAGCTGAGACTAGAATTAATGCGCTTCATAAAAAAGCTTTGGCCTTTGTGTTCCAAGTCTTTTTCTCGTGTTTGGAACATTCTGGTCTAGTGGTCCCAAGTGCAAGTGGACCCAGCATCTATTGCAACAAGTGAGTAATAAGCCCATATAGAATGTTCCAAATCTTTGGCCCATGATGCACTTTCTGGGTTGTACCCCTATCCCAATCCCACACAAGCCAAGCCACTGGGTGGGTATGGTCGGTGTTGTTATGTCATTGCAACGGTGATACCAAAAGTATAGAATTTGTGAAAGACATGCGTATGATAAGCCATTTTAGCCAATTGTCGGTGAGTCTTGGGAGGGGTGGATCCCACGTGGACCTAACTTTGGGCATGGCATGTTGTTGTTAAATGCAAAGTTTTGAAAATCGGACTGGGCTGGATAGTCGGACTGATTGACCCAGGAATTGTTCAGGCAGTTGATTATGTTTTACCCTAAAATCGTTCTTGGGCCAAAAATTATTGGCTTAATCAGCGACCTGCTGATCTGGTGGTCGAACCGTCGATTCATCAATCCAGCCAACAGTTTTCTTTTTATTTTTTAAATCGGAATGGACTCTGCCCATTCGAACTGAACAGTCAAATTATTGATTAAAAAACCGGTGGTCAAAGCAGTTTTGGTTCCGAATCGGATCAATTTTTAAAACATTGGTTAAAGGAACATTGATAATAATTGAAGTTGCTAAACTGAAAGACTTGTTGCTTAATTTATTTTCAAGGGTACAATGATCCATTCAACTTTGGATTCAGTCGCTAAATAACCCACGACTTCATTAAAAATTTATTTTCAAGACTTATTGCTTTTCAGTTTAACATCTGAAACCATTATCAAACAGCCCCAGTTAAATCTACATTTTTAAGTTTATCAGACTGACATTTTATCTTTCCACCAACCAATGACCCCTATGAGTATGAGCCAATGAATGACCCAGTAATTCACTTGGTAACTCAGCACCTTGAAGGCATGGGATTCAAACCTGCACAAGTGTAGGTTCTCTACAAGATTAATACCAATGGGCAATGGGTTTTATATGCATCCCTGGTATTAGACCTGTTTATGGGCCTAACTTTACATTGTATTCAAATTTTGGCAAAAGCAAGTCCAAGTCCGGCCCATAAACAGGTCTATTTATATTAGGTCTGGATCTGCCAACCACAAGCCCCTAGAATCATACATCAAGAACGTATCTTGTATTTTATATTATCATTCATGGAAAGATATCTTGGACCTGCAACTGTAATTTCTTGTGGCCAGCATTCCCGAACTCATTACCATTAACCCAAGGACCAAAGCAGCATCTTAAAAGCTAAGAATAAAGAAAAGAAAAAGGAAAAGAAAAAGAAAAGGAAAAGGCAATGGTCTTTACACCAATTGCCAGAGTTCGGATCTCCTGCCCACGAGAACCCTGCCCATGTCTACCCACAACTATTACCCCCCATGAATTGGGAACATCTCCCCCTGCATAATACTATGCAGAGGAAGAGATATTCTCCATACGTGACTGCAATAAACATGGGAATGGTTCTCGTGGGCAGGAGATCCGGACTCCCCAATTGCCCATACATGAAAAGGAAGTGGATAAAAAGAACTCCCACTCCCTGTCATTACCATATGTAAAGTTATATTTATTTATTTTTTTCCTTTTTTTAGAAAAAATAAAGTGAAAGATATTTGGACCACCACAACATCAAATAGATAGCCTTTTTTAAGCCTCACAGAGTCATCTTCTGGAATAGATTGATTTTCTGTTGCTTGTGAAGAATAACTGTAGAATTATAATGCATTGATCGATGGCAGTGAGCCATTGATGAGATTGATATGATACAGGATTCGAGAAATGATTCAAGGTTACATTTGGTTTTATATAAAATAAGAGAAAAACAGAAAGTTGAGTTTCTACCCCAGAAAAAAAAAGGGGGGGTTGAGAAAGGAAATTTGTGTTTAAAAATAGATTCCTGACCAACTTCCTCTCATTGATTGTAAGCCTCACCTTTCGGTCATTAATTATTTTATCTTATCTTTATATTGTGACTTAACACCAATGAATGATTTTCAGACCCACAAGAAAAACTCTTTTTATCGGACGAATTTAAATAGTGTGATTTTAATATATTCGTATCAGCATTTAGAACTCTATGATTTGTCCAAATTCAAAAAAGACAAAAAAAAAAAAAAAAAACTGATTTCTGTGAAAAAACAAAATTAAATCAAATCGCCACAAATGGATTATAGTCTTCCGATTGCATCTCTTTCTTTGGGATGAACACAGTGGAACAAAAAACTTAAAGACTGCCTTTTTTTATTTTTGGTAAATAGGATACATCGAAAACCAAAATGAAATCATTTCATCTCAAATGGACTAATATTCTCCTTCTGTCTCTTTCTTTGGGATGAATAAGAAAAAAAAAATCTAGACTGTTTTATAATCAAATATCACAGTGACCATATAACCATAATTCGGTTGCAAACTTGCAATTGCAGCTCCGTTTAAGATGCCAAAGTAAACTTGTGAGGCTGGTTAATTTGTAGTCTGTAGAGGCCTTTGAAACCTTGAAGTTGAACTGGGGTTATTCCAATGTCTCTCCAACAGTTGCTTTCTTATCCCAAATACCATAAATAGGAGCATCCAGGAGATCAAGTCAAGAAATGTAGGGGGCAAACTATCCCATTTCACTTCAATACTCGGAAGAATTGCTAATAAGGCTTCCCATTGCCCATTTCACTTAATCTAGAAAAAAAGCACTTTCATCATTCTTTTTATTTATGTAGTAACAAAATATTACACCCCAACTTTCTAAAATGCCTTTTATCACAAAATAAGTGTAGAAGCAAAGTAAAACCTTATATTTTGTGTTATTTTTTATGTATTTAAGTTGTACATACTGAGCCCTAAGTAGGAGTATCATATCAATACATCATCAGACAATGCATTTCTTTCTAAGGGGGGGATTTTGGGCTCACCATTTGGCAAATAAAACCAAAAAAAAAAAAAAAGAATCCAGGAATACTTTGGTTTTGGTTCTACATAATATACTTACCTTGATGTAATATCTGCAGTTCAAGGATAACTTGTGTTATGCCTAACCATGTTTCCCTACCAAAGCAAAATCTAGGGATAATTTGGTTTTGGGACTCTCTTCCATCCTTGGTGAAGAATGAATACCCTCTTCCATCTAGAGTTCCAACTTCTAAGGATAATTTACACTGCAGCTCTCTTGCAAGTTCACACGGCCCGAGGCCACAGTTGATAAAATTGTTTCCCAAACGGTGTATATGCTGGCTTGTAGTGCTCCAAATTTTGTGGCCGTGTAGGTTACTAGGCTAATCCTTGATACATGTTTTCATGGTTAGAGATTACAACTCAAACCAAAACCACAGGAACACAGACAGAGCAAGAAGTCCAAAACGGTTTTATGATAGGAAACAGCCCTTGTGTGCTTGGGCAATATGTAGACCAAGTTCTCGACATGCAAAAGCTTAGTCAGTGAATGTACACTAGTACATTTTTCCAAGTTAGAATGGTTTAAAGCATGATATCTGACATTTATAACACCCAATGCAAACAAAAAAAATTGTATACCTGCTTCAATAGATATTCAGTTTATTTCCTACCAAAAAGGGAATTAAAATAATCAGTTGCATATCTGATTGAGATCTGATTATTTCATCCATAAAATTAAGGTTCTAATCCTACCAATGAATCTAATCTAAGAATATATCCCACTATCCCTGCATTTTTTTTTTTTTGTAAGAGACGAAATGATTGAAGAAATTTATTGGATGCTGCGGGGTGTAGAAGAGCCAGATGAACTAGTGGAAGCATCCCCTGTTGCCTGATCAAGTGCTGATCCACTTGCCAGTGGTCCATTTCCAACTCCGGCCTGCCCATTAGTTCCCTCCTTAGCAACTACTGGTATCTTAAGTGCTTCTCTCTTCTCCATCTCCTTCTCAAGTTCTTCCTCCTTGCGCAAGGCATTAAACTGGGTGTCCAAAGAATTTGCTGCAGCTAACCACGCAAAAACAATCACCAACAATATTCCCCCAAGGTAGGGAGTTGAATTCGCAAGTGACCCAAATGTCAATATCATGAACTGCTGGATCAAGGCGCCTCCCGACTTCCCCAATGGGTTGCAGACAACATCAATGGCTGCCTTCCCTTTTACCTGTGAACATGCAAATAACGTACCAAGTTAACAATGAGAAAATATAAAATATAAAGGAAACGTAAAAGCAAGGAAGAGACATGAATTTTCAATCCCCAGACCTTGGTATCTTCATCCAAAGGGATGTAAGCCATTTCTTTGCAAGGATCAAATAAACTGTATTTTGCACTCTTACTGAAAATGTTTTGCATAGCACCCACATATACAGCTGCAAGTAGAGGAGTCATCCCAAGCTTCCCCATTGCAGGGAGAAGTGGATCCCCAAACAGAATCAAAGAGAAGAAGCCAACTCCTGTGAGAAGCAAAACTGTTGGTGTAATCCTGGCAGCAACTCCCCACCCGTATTTGTCAAATATCCATTGGCTTAGCAACATCATTGTGAAGGTTGCCACCCCAGTGGCAGTTGAGAAGTCACCCATGAAGGATGAATATTCATTTGGGCTAGGAAACTGCACAGTTTGAGGAAAATTAGTGGTAAGAGATGGATGCAACTGCCTGGAATATAGGCAGAAAAAGAAGCGTTTGAAGCAAAGTTCACCTACCTGAGCCTTGAGTTTTGACTTCCATGTAACCTCCACAAGGTTGATGCTAATACCATAAGCAACAACCAATGTAGCTAGATCCCTGACGTATCTAGAGGATACTAAGAATTTCAAGCTTTCCATTGTGCCCATTTGGGGCTTTTCCTGCCAAGGAAACAAATTGGGTTGTTAAGAAAGATTATGCAAGAATACTAACCACCTGCTTGAGTACACTGTAACAAATACCTATGCTGCAATACTCGGTCTTAAAAATATCAGACACAATTTGGAGTCGGATGAAATGACTGAGATGATACAATACAAGATCCCCAGGTTTGAAATATTACATGATAT
The DNA here is from genome assembly GCF_056320005.1 of Nelumbo lutea. Taxonomy (NCBI): domain Eukaryota; kingdom Viridiplantae; phylum Streptophyta; class Magnoliopsida; order Proteales; family Nelumbonaceae; genus Nelumbo; species Nelumbo lutea. The sequence continues at coordinate 13,437,263 of NC_142691.1, forward strand.
ATCATCAGGCATCAAGACCATTGACCTCCAGAAACTCGCCCAAGTTTCCCATCCTCTATGTTTATAATTATAGGACATGAATCATAGCTGCGGTATACTATATTACTATTAGCAATTATTAGGTTGTTTTTATTGATGATGATAGGAAAAAAGAGGATGAGGAAGTCATCTTCCAGTTGGGTTGTTCAGGAAAAAGTCTAAACAACCCAGAAATCTACCATATGACAAGGTGGTTGAGTGCCCAAAATGGCCCCATGTGTAATTCTCCTCTATTCATGGAAAACTAGTTAAAAACCATTACATGCATCCAGGAAATCCTCTACTAAAAAGAAGCATCAACAACAACAACAACAACAGCAGAGAGTTAATGTCACTCCATGAAAAACACCAAGAAATGCAGGATGTTGGGATACGGTTAGTGTTGCATGGACTCTCCTAAGTAGATTAAGTGCCCATGTCAGACAAGCATCAGATTCCTATATTCCAGTCTTGCTTATTTGATAAATGAATAGCTAATATACGCAATGAATGCCCTTTTTTATAGAAACCACCATTAAGTAACAAAGATAAAGTTCCAGACCATTTTTTAAGGATATGTAATGTTAAAATTTGAAAAAAAAAACACTATTTTAATAGTTTTTGCTTTTCCCATAGGCATGCCCATGAGTCCTTTTTAAGGAACCAGACTCCTGAGCATGCATCAGATTCTGATTCCTGTCTTCTCATCCATGTAAACTGGGTGCATGTCAGATAGGGTAGGTCATGTGGGCAGCACCCCCCTACAAGACCCCACCTAGAAAAATTCCTGCTACCATACCTACTTGTTCATCGGCTTGGGGATCATTAGGATCCAATTTCCGAAATCTTTGCATATTATACCTTTATTCTGAAAATCTTGATTCTGTAATAAAAGATCATGCTTGCTGTTTTGACAAATCAAGCTCTGGATTAGGGGTGATCATTGTAGCCCAACCCGGAAGCTAGGAAACTTCTGGCTGGACCCAATAAACATATTATATCATATTTTATATATGGTTACCAATAAAAAACGTATTATATTATATAATAATATAAATTGTATACATATATTATGCCATATAATATAAAATATTACATATATTGAATCTATATTTTAAAGTTGTATACTTCTGGCTGGGCCTGGAAGCCCAGCCAGGGCTCACTCTTGATACCGTTTAATATGGATTTTACAGATCATGGCGGGCTGGATGTGCCAACAGAAAAAAAAAATGGAACCACACTTTTCCCATGTCACCCTCTTTATATCTTGCAAGCTAACACAAAATGTCCATATCCCATCCCACAAGAAGGGAGGAACCATCTTTTGTTCTAAGGGGGAAGTGCAAACTACTGCAATAAATGTGGGATTGAGTGAACAAGGGCCTATTACATGTGGCTAATCCAGATCCTGTTCATGTCAGATCATGTGCAAGAAAGCAAATCCATATCTGTAGACTTCAGACCTTGAATTGTCTGGAAAGATTGCATTTCATATGATAAAGAAAACCACAGCAAACAGATACACAGAAAGCACCAACACTTAATGTTCAAGGCTTACCTTCTTCTTCTTACTACGGGTGGGAAGAGGAACAAAAGCATTCACCCACCAGTAAAGAGCACAGATTGCAAGCCCCATTATCACCACAATGCTCATCATTCCTCTGAGGGAAATGGCCCAACCATCAACTCCAGGGCCCAAGCTCTGTCTCAGCCTGGAGAAGAACTTAACTGTTCGACCAGAGAACACAAGGGCAACATTGGCTCCAAGACCAAACAATGGGTAGAACCTTTTGGCTTCTTCAACAGTAGTTATCTGCACCAAAAAGCAAGAAAAGACATCAGTGGCAACTCCACCAAACTTCAGATATGAACCAGGAAACTAAATTAAGGAAAATACAGAAGCATTCTCGCACAAAAAAGAATTGTATGTTGCAATGATACTTATAATACTTGGGACATATAGGCATGACTTGAAAATGACATAAATGCATCTCCAAGGTCATCCAAATACATGGTGAAATAGTAATACACACACAACCATTAAAGGGAAGTTATCACTCATAATGGTGAATTCATTCAGAAATACAACTCACTCAAAGAGCGAAAAGTTCAGTTAAAAAAAAAATATCAGTGCAAGATCAGAAATCTTATAAGAAATACATATTCATGAGCCAAATTTCAGCCCATAAATTTTTGTCAAATGTGCATAATAAACTCTTTTGCAGATTTTTCTTTTCAATTCTTTTTTGGGGGTGAAAGAAGTGCAAGGTCATGTATAGCAGCTGGCATGTAGCCAATCCATAGAGTCCCCTATGTGGTGTATGGCTTGGACAAACCACATTATCCATCTACATGGCAGAAGACGGAAGGGTGTATAGGGAAAAAGCTAAGTAGAAAACCTTTCATTTTTATTTGTGAGAGAGGAAGCTGCCACCCAGCCACCCCCAGCAAAGAAAAAGAAGAAACCCTTTGAAGTCATCTGGATATGAACCTACAAAACCAAGCTGCAAAAAGAAGCGCTTAAGTAACAATTATTCTTTCATAGGAACTGATTACTATTAGAGCCTCTGGTTCTTGGCCTAGACATTAGTAAGTTAAAATCTTCCTAATATACACTAAAAACTAACTTCATATGGCAATCTTCAGCACTGGTAAGAATTTAACAAAAATCTCTGGTAACAAAGAAACCATCAAAATCCACAGGACAAATAATTAAAAAGGAACCAATTCTATATTAAGAACTTCGAATAATTGATTCCCCATTTTAGCTTTGCTCCAATGAAACACCAAGGGTACAAAACATTACATTAAAATTATGAAAAGAACTCATTGACATCCAATCTATAAAGCGGGATACTCGTCTCAACATGAATAACAAAAAGGCACCAAAGATGGCTGAGAGTGAAGAATCTAAAACACAAATAATCCTGTCAACAAGGTCCCAATAACAAACACAAAACCACATCAAATAATCAATCAAAACCTTACCATCAACCCTTTGAGCACTCTAACATGGAACCAAAAATTATAAACGATAACGATTTAAAAGAAGCCCTATTTAGAAGCTAAATGCGTCCAAAACAGAGAAGGATGTAGCAGAATCCCCTAAGCAATCAGATAGAATCAAAGATTCAGTTTTAACTCCTCCCCCCCCCCCCCCTAAAAAAAAAAAAAAAAAACAGAAGACATTCGACGGAAAGTTAGAGCTAGAGGATAAGTATGTCACCTGATTGGCAAACCCCCAGAACAGAACCGATATCACTACACTACCCCATAACTCAGCCATGACATAGAACAAACAGAAACTCCAGATTCTAAGAATTGCAACCGGGCCAAGGAAGCTCGGTCCAAGCGCCGCCAAAAGCTTATCCGCAAGTGCTGTGGGATGGAAGACATTGCTAAGGGGGTATAGAACAAACCCAAATGCCCCGAAGAAAGCAATGAAGGGAACAATGATAGTATAGAAGAGAGCCTGCTTTGACAAAACATTAGCGAGCTTGGTGTACAAGAGCATAAATCCAACGGCCATTGGCAAGTTCACCCAAGTCTTCAGAAATGGAATAATCTCTGCACTGCTGCCTTTAGCAGTCACAACCAAGACATCTTTCGTGTCTCTCAGAATTGTATAGTTAAAGAGGATACAGAAGAACATCAACCCAAGTGGGATAATTTTCTTAAGGGTTACGAGCTCAATACCCAAAAACTTGGGCTGCTCCACTTCACCAATCAGTGGCTGCCCATCTGCAGCAGCTGCAGCTTCTGCCCTGTAAATCTGCCAGCCCCTTCCCTTCTTATATAAGCCATGAGTTTTTGACACAAACCCATGAAATTTTTGGAACCCATCAACAGACAGAGAAAACCCACCAAGAGCTCTATCGTTTCTGGCATTCAACCGCCGTTTGAGACACTGTGGTGAGCCTAAAAATCTGGTTTTGGGATTTGAGGGCAGGGAAAAAAGCCCTTTTGTCTGCAGAACAGCTTCCATGACTAGCAAGTCCCTTAAGAACCCAAAATAGAAAGCCTTCAACAGGAGAGCATGGGGAGATAACAAAAGAACTCGAGATAGAGATTAGATGATGGAGAAGATATAGATTCTCGGGGAAGGCACAGTCAGGCAAAACATAGCTTTAATAGCAGAAACCATGGAGATACCATGCACGATAAAGGAAAAAAGATTAAGAAATGTCTGTCACTTAAAGAAGGATTTATTAACACTTGAAAACAGAACAGTTCATTAAATTTTCTGATTATCACCTTAAAACTATCCAATAACCAGGAATTATGCTCGGATTACCACGCACAGGTGGATGCATTTCCTTACAAGAGAAACGTTAGCATGAAACGGTCAAGCGACGGAAAAGGCTTCAAAAGCAGACAGAGTCTCCGTTAAGGCTGTAATGTCGGATTTGGATCAGTTTCAGATACAGCCGAATCCGACTTGATTATTGAACTATCAAAATACATAAAGATGTATTTAAATATAAAATACTATATATAATATCTATATATATATATATATATATATATATATATATTATTATTAATCCAATTTGGATTATATACATTATTAATATCTATTAATCTATATCTATATCTATTATTATATTACAATTAATCCAATTTGGATTTTTATCACAAAACGGATGCAGGCTTTAATATCCAATCCGAATAAATCGGATTGTAGGAGTCCTTGCGGCCGAGTCTCCGTGACCGTCTACCTGACTATCTCTGGTTCCGCGCTCAATGGAACAAGTAATACCCTGCTTCAATTGACTGAAATGCCCTTGAGATATTTTGGTACCGACCTTTCTCTTCTTTCGGTTTTTTTTAATTTTTTTCGTATTTTCTCTTTTTTTAGTTTTTTTTTTTTTTTTTTTTGAAAGGTTTCTCTTTTTTTAGTTAGTGTTCATGAGACGACAGTGATATCCGGGGTAAGAATTTGGCCTTTTTAGTTGTGCCCAAAATATCTAGTCCCAACGTAAAAGGCACCTGATCACATAGCCACGTGCAAATGAGCTATCAACCATCGGATTAGAATAAACATTGAGTCCATGAATGATGTTGCCTTGCCGGGTAGGAAATAGGAATTTAATGCATGGGGACAGTGGATTTGGGTTTCGGTGAAATTAAAGTTGGGTATTTTACCCATGGGTCAAATCTGCTCCATTCAATCGGTCATGATCCATCGCCTCGACAGATAGAATAAAATAACACCTCATGAGGGCTCTCCGGTCCCAGATGTGATTTGTGTAGGACATCCAACGATCCCTACCAGTGGGGCATGGAATGGATCAGATTTACCCAAAATCCATACCGGATCATAAATGCCCATTTTATAACAGAATCAGGAATTCAGGATCAGGTCAAAACCTGAACCAGATATAGATTCCATGATATATGCATGCACATTCCTTTTACAAAATGAAATCTGACAATAATTTTTCATGGGGAAGCGGTTTTAAATTTGACTGGACGTGCTTCCGATCCGACCCATTTCATTCCCTAATGGATTGTATTTGTGCATTTGTTCTGTCTTCTAGGCCTGACCACCAGTGCGTATGCAAGCAAGAATATGCTAGATGCTTTATTCCAGTACACACGTATCATTCACTCGTCTTAATCACAAAATGACAAAAGCTAAATACCCTGAACCTCAACCTTATGCATCTGGGTGTCAACGCACACTAATTCAAATAAACACTTATGTGCATATGAAAAAAAACAAAGCCAAATAAGTGCTTATTTTAGAAAATAAGTCTGTTTTGAGGAATCTATATTTTTTATTTATTCTTAAATGATTTTTCGAGAAATTTCTTTTATTATATTCTTGTTCATCTTAGCCTAATGAGTAATTTTAAATTTTAGAACAAAAAACGTATCCTACCTTTATTTGAAAAAAACGCATTTTTTACCACTTATTTATCCAATAAAGATTCCAAAACAAGGGCTTAAGAAGGTTTAACTTTTAACCCAAACATTGAAAAAAGAAAACCACCTTTGATAATCCCTTCCCTAAACAGCTGAGCCATTCTTACCCATCTTCATGTCTGCTCCATCAAATGGCTAGAAACACAAATATTTACTTCATTCAATGTTTCATCTAATAAAATATAAGTTCAGCTGCTATCGTGTACATAGGAATTATGTGTGTCAAATGGGTATATAATATAATTAAGCCAAATTGGCATATCCACGGATAAACAAAATTTGTAAAACAATAGGGATATAAAGTATTACAGACATCCAGTCAATTTGCAGATGTAGATATTTAATTGAAAGCATGCTCACCTTGGTTATGCACACTATTCATATTCACGCGCCCACAGTATTTAGATAAATTAAGCTTTTTTACTTGGTACTAGTTCTGTGTACACAAGCCAGCATTGGAAACCTAATTTGTCTAAATGATAGATGTCATCTTTACTACTTAATTTACTTACAAAAAACATGTAGAAGGACACACTTACCATGAAGCACGTAGGGGGATTATAGATGTCAGTCATTTTTTTTTAATAATTTAATAAAATAAAACTCATTATATTTATTGCTTAAAAAATTCATAGAAAATAGCAAGGGCAAATTAACTTTAAAAAAAAAAAAAGTAGCAACTAGCAAGACGAATATCCCACGTGTTCTCATCCACGTGCCATCTTCTCTTGGCATCCCCAAATAACCATCAGTCACCATGCCCCACAAAACACGAATTATCAAAGCCAAAATGAGTGGTGGCCTAAGAGTTACTTAGCTCTTTTAATTATAACCGAGAATTAATGCTTAAATTTAGAATCTGATGGTTTGGATTTTATTATTTTCCTCTCTCTCTCATTGGATGCGGACCGAGATGAGGAACGGGATTACTCCTCACACAGGGGCGTCCGGATGTGCATCCAGAACATCTCCCACCCATAAATAATAATTTATAACTACGAGAAATGTTATAAATGTATGGTGTAAGGTCGGTGTGAGATGCAGATCAATAACAATAAGACTGTGGTTGCTGAATGTAGTCGCAATTTGCTTCGTTATTGCATGTATATAGGGACAGTGCGTAGCAAGTACGCCTCTATTCTATTTTGTTTGTGATAGATTGACGGACCACCCTCTCCCTCTTTCTTGGGTCACATCTCATTTGGTGTTCCCCACACACAAAACTTTGAAGTTACAGTGCGCCAATTTTTCAAGCAACAGAGAGAGAGAGAATTAGAATTACCAACAACAGCAAGCTTTTCAAGTAACAAAGAGCTGCTGCCTTGACCGCGCACCCACTATCCAAAAGTCAGTTGCCATCTCAGAATTGTGTATGTAGTAGTTGATTCTTCTTCTTCTTCTTAAGAGAGAGAAAATGAGATGAAACTTTTATTTTCAAATACTCTTTCATCTACCTTGTGAAATTAATATAATTATTTTGATCAAAATAATAAAATATAATGAAAATGAAATAAGAAAATAATACTTAACTAAGCAAATGAACCCTATGCTCTACACTAGCTAGGGGCTTCTGAAGATGGGCAGTAAAGCCGTAAAGCTATCCAAGCTACAGCAGGGTAGTCATTTAATTTGTTTTTTCACCAAAAAAGATGATCCGTCCTGCTCCGAAATCCAGTAATACATTGTTTTATTTTATATGCATGGGAGAGATATTTATTAATCCTACCTACATTTCACATTCTAGTAACACCTTAAAAGAAGCTGCTTTTCCATCTACATGTAATATTAACCATTGGATTCCCAGACCAAGCTGTAAAGTAGGTCCTACTGTCTTATGCCTCTTCTACGTTTTTGATTTTTTTGGATCCGTTATAACCTGTTTGTCCATCATGCAGGTATCTGTTATTGGGGCTTAATGGAATTTAAATTACCAAAGTACTAATTCATTAGTAATTAGATTTGAGAGGCAATGACAGAGAGAGGATGGACATGTTCAACAAGAAGCCACCTCAAATATAAAGTTATTCAGAAAAGTTTCTCTGGAATATCAAGGATCAATTTCCACCACAACAATTAATACTGACGAGTGATGAAGGAGGAAGGGTTTTGAACGGGCTTGCGGTATATTGTGGAGTTGGTCCCACAACCAGCGATGTACAATGGTCCACGTGTTCAGAAGAAGGAAAGGAATCACAGTAAGTCGAGCTGGACAATGTACTGATGAGACTGGAAGCCCAACACGTCACTTCAGGTGCTGCGGAGAAAGAGGACGTACGCCCCGCTGTTCCTCTCCTCACACCCTTCACTTCACTTCACTCCTTCCATCTCGTGCACTGTTTATATTCCGTCGTTGACCTGGTCCTGGCCATTGTCGGGTAATCCAGTTACTTGATCATAATTTTGTTTCGGATCAACACTCGGCCCGTCATATAATTGAAAAAAAACATCGATTTATTTATTGACCTTCATGATTGAATTATTTAACTCATTATCGATTTATCACATTTTCCATATTTTTTTATTTTTTAACATTTTTATTATTATATATAATCGCAGGTTGACTTATTGACTCATAAGATTGATCCAATGATATATACCCATTCAGAGCAGATATAAAACGGGAATTAGGATTAACCGAACGAATCCGGATTTGCCCCTCAGTGCGCGCCTCACCGATCTCACATCATGTGTTGGCCGCACATCGAGAATATTTCCCGTATGCAGTTCAGAGTGGAATGTAGCTGTGAGGCGTGCTTTATGAGGAACAGATCCCAATTATAACGGAACGATTTTAGCTGTATGACAGATTTGGGGGGATTATGCATTTTCATATTTTAACACTGGTGTGGAGTATTATCATTTGGAATTGTGATATCTTCCTCGTATCGACCTCACAGCCACATCCTCCCATGAATAATAAATATAAGGGAGATGTTCACAATGTGGGGCCAGAACAGGTTGTGAGTTCGGTGTAAGAAGTGCTATCTGAGGAATAGATCCAAATTCTAGCATTTGGATTAGATTTTCAAACATTAATGTATGAATTCGGATTAACTACACTTAATGGTTAAGGACTGTTTAAATAAAGGTTACTATTTAAAATTTTCCTTCACTTTTTTCCCATTTTCCATATACCCATTATCACAAACATCTATCTTAATTTAGGGTTAAGTTATGGCGGTTTTATAGTTCAGTCCACCCCTACAAATCTTAGCCCCACTGTACAGGGGGGCGAATCCCAACCATGGATTAATGCCAAATCCATGGGCAGGATGCGATTTCTATGGGAGGCTATTATAGACTAAAAGGAGATTATAATTTCAGATTTCTGAAGTGGACTGCAGCTACTTATCCCTAAATGGTTTTTGTAAATTTTATTTTGATACCACTTCATCTGAATTGGGGGGGTGGGGTGGACATCTCTTCATTCAAATAGGCTTGAGACCTTTGTGCTGGAGGAGAATAAAAGAAGAATTATTTTTTTGTTTTTTAACCTTTTTTTTTCTAAACAGTTGTTTAATAGAGTATCGCCGTAAGTTTGGTCACTAAAAATTAATGATGATCTAGTTGGACAACTTCTGTTAATGGTCACTAATGATGAGTTGACGGAAGATAAGTTTTAAATAATAAAAAATCTCTAACAAGAGATCTCTACGAGAGATGTTTCCAATACACCGCTGAAATGTGCTGTAGGGCATTAGTAAAGTGCAGATGTGAACTCCTCTCTGTATCTCTAGAAGTTTTGAGTGAGGTAACATTAGATTAATAAGTTAATAACCCTTAAAATAATGATAGTGCACGCCAGTCACACATGCAGAGTGAGAAGTTGGAGTCTTTGTGAGGCCCAGCTTATACACTTGATGGCTGAAGTGGGGCATTAATGTTGGTAGAGTAGCCCCTCACACAATCATGAGGTGCACCTAATCTAGATTCATCATTTCCTAGGTCCCCAAAGGGGGCTGGAGGCTAGGAGCATACAGCCAAGGCTGATACTGCTCAACTAACTTCAAGGCTTCAAATGGTAGTTTATGTGAAGTACCACCTACATCTATACTATATATAAAAGTGTAGATGTAGAGTAAAAGTTTTTTGAGACTAAAATTATCTTTTATTTCTCCATTTTAGAAAGGGTAAAAAAGTCATTTTATTATAATTTTAACGAATACTAAAATGCTCATATGTGTATAATTAGTCCATCTCTAATTATAAGGGTTGAAAATGTAACTTCAATTATTACTTTTCAGTTTTCACCTCATTTAATCCCCTTTCATTAAATCTTATACTCAATATATTAACTCCCATTTTCTCGTATTAAATCCTATATTTAAGTTATTTTTTACTAATAAATGCTACTAATTAGATTTATGTCAATATTTTTAACAATATAAACCTGTATATTTTAAAACTAAGTGGTGGGTAAGCAATTCAACCATCCAAATCAAATTGATCAACTTATGAAGTCATAGTTAGGTAATAAAAATTTTAAAATAGAAAAAAATATAGAAGATTACAAAAATATAGAAAAACATTAGAAACATTAATGATATTTTTATTAATCAAATTAAAAAAATAAGTGTAATAAAAGAGAGTTATTTTTATTAACAATGAAAATGGAATACATAATTTAGAACTAATAAAAATGAAATTATTTTACTATTTTCCGAAGATCAATAATTCAACTTTTGGATCAAATGTGTTAACCTTTAATGTCATAAATAATTAATAAAAATTAATAAAATATAAAAGTAAAAATGAAAAAAATAAATTTTACAAAAAAATTTAAGCACATGTATAATATTATATATTTATCATATTAAATAAAAAGTAAGTGTGATATACCAAAATTATTTTTATAAATAGAAATACAAAATATATATATATAGAAAATGAACACATTTATAATTCTATATTCACACTATGATTAAAAATATGAATAAGATCATGGAACTACTACTTTTCAACTAATTTAATTTCCTCTATTTAAATCTTATATTTTTTTAATAAATAAACAAAAAAGATAAAACATTACAAAAAGAATAGTCTAGCCAAGCAAGTAAACTTGTCAATGATACTTGAAACATCACAACTTGACTCAATTATCACATATTTGTATAATTGTTTATGTAATCAGATTTGGATTTTTCAATCTGCATCTGATTAATAATAAAAAATAAAAACAATAAATAAAAAAATACGTAAAATTTATAAAAAAAAAAATAGATTTACTATCATTATCATCATTTAAAATTGTCACATGTAAAACACATGCATACTTAACTAGTTTAACAAAAAGTCACAAAATATTAATCAAATATTATTTTACAAGGATGGGATTGTGTTTGTGTTGCGGTAGTCTCTTATTTAGGCTGTATTTGACATTTCTTATTTTAAGGATTTATCTCCTTTTTGCAGTTAAAACGCCCCTATAAATAATGAGTGTTTAACTGAAAAAAAAAAAAAGAGATAAGTTAAGTAATGCCAATTGCAGCCTTAACTTTGTTCCAAGTTCGATAACAACTTAAGTGGCTGCACTGAAAAGCTTATGGATTCTATAAGCTGAAGTTATGTAATATAGATAGATCATTATACCCATGAATAATACGGTGCATCAACTCTTTACATATGGGATCTTCATGTCAGGACAACGAGGCATCTAATGATTGGCCATGGAGGGTCGGATAGATAGAAATAAGTTCCTTAATCTGATCAAGAGGGGAGCTTCCCTACACAACCTGTCATTTTATGACATGGCAAATACCAAAAGGTAGTCCACATCAGACCATCTTAACACCCCACCTTTATTATTTGTCCTCGAAAATTCTAATATTTTATTTTGATTCATTGTGACAAGGTGGCAAGTGTTTTTGGGCTCAAATTTGGCCCATTAAACAGTGGATAAGCCATTACATAGATGAGCGAGTGTTATAGTCGGTGGAGGAATTATTCCCCTTCCCCTGTCTGATTGTTTGTTGCGTGCGAGCTTCCTCTTCACATGTTTAGCACGAAAAGGGATTGGAAGGAACGTGAGACGTGGTTTATTCCTCATTTTTCATTTCAAAACAATAATAATTATAAGATGGGATGGATATTATCTAAAGGGCTTTGGAAAAATAAATTATGCACCTCATTTTAATTCATTCACTTATAGAGATTGCAGAACTGAGAGATGGATAATATCTTATAAATTATCTTTTTATTGTTCTCTTTCTTAATGTTCAAGTCCAAAACTTTTGTGCATGGTTTTCAAAATCTGACTGGAAAAACCGGGAATTGGTCGGGTGATTGGTTCTATTTTAACAAAAAACTGAGTTTTTCCAAAAATTATTGATTTTGATCAGCAAACCATTGACCTAGACAATTAACCGTTTGAACAGTTTTGATCCTTTTTTATTTTTTTTATCAAAACAGGCCGACCGTTCGATTCAAACGACTGGACTGTTCAACCCAAGAACAAAATCCCTGACCAGTTCGTTCTCCAGATCGGTTTTAAAAACCTTGCTTTTGTGGATCCTCCCACAAAGACGACAACTGTCTTATTTCATATACATGTAACAGGTTTGCACCTGAGGACAATTGGAATTCGGAAAGGAAAGCCAGATCTCTTCATCTCTTGGTTTCAACTACGTCAACCCTAGATATCAATTTGAAAATTTGCACACACAGAGAGGGAGATTGGTCAAATGATGGTTGTGGAAAGGTAGAAAAACACGTATGCATTTAGTTTTACTGGGCGTTCCCTGTTCACAGTTAATCCTAGGAATGCAAAAGGCCAGTAGGCCTACTCTGGGGAGGAGGAATAGGAATTTACTCATGGGCCCTTAACAAAACAGTGGCCCGTGTTTAATACCTTAATGCTATGTTTGGTTTGAAGGAAAAGATAGAGAAAGGAAGGGAAAGATAGAAAACCTATACATGATTTGTAATGATTTTCCTACCTTTTCCTACTTTTTCTTTTGAACCAAACACAGCCTAAGCGAAAAGTTCGAACGTGCATGTAGTAGTTGTTTATGAGCTTCTTCCTCACGTCTTAACACAAGAAAAAAGGGTTCCTGGTTCCAGAATACTGGAACAAGGAAGGGTGGGAGGAGTAAACGGGTCCACTGAACTGGTGGGCAAGGGAGGGATTTATGTGGGCCGCCTCTGGGCTCTGGCCCACGTGTAGAACACTGAGCCAATCATGTTATTGATTGGGGTGTGAGCTCCCAAGGAAGCACTTCTCAGTTATACTTTTTTTAGTAGAATAGTAAATCAGGCTGGCATTTAGGACCATCATGTGTACGTGTCATTGCAAGAACATAGATTCGCTCCTACCATGGTCAGGAGCGAATATGAAAACCCTAAATCTTATAGACTCTGACCCTAAACTCCTAAATCTGCAAACCCTAAATTTTAAATAAAAATGCACTTAGCCGGACACAATTCCTCCGACCAGGTAGGAGTCAATAATTCCTCTCATTGCAATACCTATAATACAATAGACATGGGCACTTGTGACAACTTGGGCCTCAGCCCATAATGATTAGGGCACACATCTTAACTTTGTTTCATAAAGATACGAGATAATGGTAGGGCTCTGTCAAGCAATTTCATGTTAATATTACTACCATTGAACCCATCTACATTGTTCTAACTTCTAACCAGTGCTGGGTGCTGTCCAGCCGGTCTGTTCTAAAGAATCAAAATCCAAAATCAGTTGAGCTTCGTTAGATCGTTCGCTTTCATGGTGCATGGACTCCAGACTGAGGCCATAACTAATATTGGGCCAAATACCCAAAAATAAAACCTAATATTGGGCCAGAATTGGGAAAAAAATTAAGGCTAAACAAACCTATTGTCTAAAGCATATGCAACGATGCGAATGTCTAGCCACCCTCCCTGTGGCCACCGCCTTTGACCTTTCCCCACCAGAAGACAACCCATTCTCCTAACAAATTGTAAATCCATGAAACAACTTAAGAAATCCACTCATATCTATCAGAACTGGTCTCCTTAAACAGAGACCGAATATTTGACAGCATTTAAAGAGCCCAAACTATTTATGTAGAATGCAATATTACAATTGGTCGAATGGCTTTCTCAAAGTAAATCACCAATAATGCAGCTCTGTTGTATTTAGAACTGTTATGGTAGTGCACATCAAAGTAACAGTAAAGAAAATTTTGAAGAATCCCAAGACCCAACAGACTCCCATCTTGAAATATAGAGAGAGAAAGGCCTGTTAAACAGGTTACAGGTACAACTTGGCCCATTAGAACACAAAATGGGACAAAAGGCATATTTGCCCAACAGTACATTCTTGATTTCAGAACTATCAAGAATGAAACCAACTAATCTATCATCTAACAACAGAGATACCCTTTCTTTGACATACAAAACCTATCATCCATCCCATTTTCTCATCATGCATCTTTGGTCAAGGCATTCATATCTGCAGCTCTGCACTGATAAAACAAGCCATAATTGGATTTGAATGGATGGGCAAATTTGTCTGAATCTATGCTTTCCTTGACTTCCCTATTTCCCAAGCAATAAGTTTTAGGGGTTGTTCATCAATATGCTTATTTCATTTTTTTTTAAACAGAAACGACTGGCACATCAGCAATATTCACCACTCTTCAGCATAAAATTTCTTATCATAGGTCATATTCCAGTATGCCCAGTCTCTATCCAGTGTTGAGTTTCCTAGGAGAACTGAAGCACCAGAAGGGCTGGATTTGTTGCAAGAGATGCCTGTATTATGGATAGCCATTGCAAAGTATTCCATCTTGCTTATTCCTGTTGGTTGCCACTTCCTGTTGTTGTTACTGCTGCCAGCACTCCTTTTAGTATGATAATGAGATTATTCTATATTGGTCTGTCCGTTAACTTCAAGAAGATAAGATGTTTCACAAATGTACAACAGAATTTATTCAAGTATATCATTTTACCACTTCCCTGAAGTTTAATATCATAAGCATAGTTGTATTGGTATAGCGGGTTTTACTATTCAAAACTGCAAAGGCTGTAGCAAAAGAACTTGATTATTTCAGTTTATGTCATAAAGATTTTCACTTTAATGCCCCTTTTCTTTTAGCAATGATTTCACAAGCATAGTTAAGACTTGGCCAAAGAATCCATAGACTTCATTTATCTAATTGTACATTCAAATTCAGTACAAGATTAAGAGTGGTGTTCCCAAAATGAATTGTTTAGTTTGTTGTGACTTCAAGGAAACTAAGCCCCATAAACAGTTTCAGAAAACATTATTTTTTTTCTTAAAACAGAAACACATCAAACATAATTCTTGATTGTGTATTATTTTCTCTTTTTTACATAAACCAGAAATGCACTCTGAAATTTCTGGTACCAAATACATGATTTCCTCTGGTGGTTTGATATTATTTATCATAAAGCTACAATATTCAGGAAGAGATCCTAATTAATAGATGTTAGTTCACCTTTCTTATTTTTACCTTATTTCATTTTTTTCTTACACTTTTGACCCAAATCCATTTAAATGTGGGTTGGTATGGTCAATAGGACACTTAAAGCAACAGTTAAAGGGTTTATGTTAGTTCCCCCTACATCTGCAGGTGCTCTGTACATACCTTTGATTGCAAATATTAATGCGAATAGTTCACATGAACAGTGAGATAACCAATTGTTTGTTGGCGCAGAAGTTTGTCATTCGACACGGTCAATATTTGCCGATTCTAATGAGAAAAGAGTACCTGTCGTGTAACTTACAACAACAGAATCAGGTTAACACACTCCATTTCTATCTTTTCAGAAATTGAACTTAAAACTATTAAAGATCAAAAAAATAATTGAAGGTGAAAAAAGAAGATACAGATACTAAAAAAACACAAAAATGCTGGGGGTCTTGGAAAAGGAGGTCCCCCAGCCATGAAAGGGACTGGCCCGTCCAAGAAACATTATAGTCATAAAAAAGAGTCTTTCCAACCACCCAATGGGAACATAATTATAAGGCCAGGGAACAAAACGGAAAGAGACACAAAAATGATACCCATCTCATCCTATATTTATTAATTCTTGACATAAGTAAAGAAGAAGATATTTGTTAGAACAGATTGGTTGTGATCCATGCGGGTGCAGAGTTGCATGGAAGACAACATTTGGCTTAATATTTCCATCATCCAAGTGGAAAAATCCTTTATCCCCCACATTGCATCGTTCCTTCTGTTCAATAAATATATACTGGAATTTGTAAAGAATCCGTCAAGTAGATAGAGTTAGTTTTCAGCCCTGGTCCAGTAAAGTCAGCAGAAGAGAATGACATTGAAGATAAGCAACCCCCAAAAACAACCAATCGCCCAAATTCTATTACTAGTATTATTTGTGAACTGCACAAAAAGAAAGAGAACTTGTAATGTAGATTGAAACTTGTTTTTGGTCTTTCAAACTGAAATCAAAATGTAAATTGAAAAGTAACATTCAGAGCCAAGTACTATAAGACTGGTTTCAAGTGAATATATTTTTCAACAACATAGTTGCTCTGCTAATATTACATTTAAATGTTTAATACTTGAAGTACTTGGTATTCAATTTTTGCTCATAGTCATACAACAGACTTACCAGATCCACCTTTTACTTGACTTTCATCTCCAAAATCGTTATCATCATCCCCACCAACCGCCTGCTTAGATGATGCGGAACCACTTTGTATGGGAGAGCCCCCGGTAACTGACTTTTGATAAAGGACTCCTCCAACAATAGTGAAAATCAAGCAAACCAAGCCGAATGGACTAGCATGTTTATCCTAAATCAACACATTGATTGCAACAGTGAGAAACTTATTAACAACCCCTGTGACTGTAAATGCTGTAGCAGATATTGCTTTCCCGGTAGCAAACCCGAAGAAACTGATGAACAAGCCGAAAACGCAAGACAAAGATACTGGGAAAGTTGCATCTGGTTCCACCAAATTTCCGGAATTTGATCCGACAGGAGAACATATCAACAGACTCTCCAGTCAAAACCCAGAACAGGGGCGCCATCATCAAAGACAGCGGATTGTTGTACAATACAAAACCCCAGGTGTTCAACCCATGATTTGTGACCATGTGTTTAATGTAAACCATCTCAGTAGTGATGGTCACCAAATAAGCGAATGCCCACGAATAAGCTGTGAGGGTGAATGCTGAATCAGTTGCCACATAACCAATTGCGCCACCCAATATGATCAACAAAGAAAGAAAAGTGAGCTTCGACGAGCACGGCTATTTCCTAAACGCAGTATCCGCCATGGCAACCAAAAGGGGCGTACACGATCTGAAAACAATGAAGGTATCCACATTGGCGTGACGAAGCAGATTTGTGTTGGTGAAGATTGTGTGGTGGAAAACAGTGGCAACAGGCAGGAATTTCTTAGCGGTCTCCAATGTGAATGGGTCATGGTACAGAAACCCTAATTTACCAAGAACCCAGACCCAGAACAGAGGTTAAGTACTGCAATTCCGTAAGAAGACCGGGGAAGGGGAACTTTGTAATGGTGTACTTGTTAATGACGGCGAGCAAGCTCGAACAAAGAGCGTATCCAACAACAAGGCTACTAGTAGCATAGTATTGCTTCGAACCATCAAGTCTAGCGGGAGCCATAATGTTTGCCAAATTTGCCTCTAGATTTAGAAGATCGTTCAAACAAAAACCTTGTATCAACAAATTCAACGTCCACGGATCATAAAAATTCACAAAAACTCATAAAAATTCCGACTCTAACTCGGAAGGCTAAAACAAGCAAACATTTCTGGAGATCGAAATGTTTTCCGGAGAAAAATGTTGAAGATACAAAAGAGAGAAAAAAAGAACCGTGAAATTACGCAAAAGTGCGCTCTTCAATTCTGAAGAAAATAACCCATAAAGTTAAGAAAGAGAATGATAACGAGTCATAAGGACTCTATAACCTCAAAAGAAGAAAAGAAAAGCTCGCCACCGACACACACATTCATTGAAATCTCGATTTTGGATTGGAGGAAGAACCCTAAACCTAAAATCTGTGAAAGTGCAGGGTCGCGAGCTAAGCAAGATGCAGAGATCGTCAACTACATTCTGCGTTTCCTGCGTCTCATAGATGGAGAATTAAATTGGCTCCTTGGAAATTCATTGACGAAGACGAAGGTGACGTTTCCCACGACCTTGCTCCTTTCGGGGATTTATTGAACAATGGACGACCTGAGGAATCTTCAACAGCATCAATACGGTATTTGGATAGGTTATGATCAGCATTACAGGTGGCTCTTATTTATTGAGTGATCAAGTATGAGATCTTTCGGGACATTGTATTGGAATCATGTGATAACCATATTGGGTCCACCTTTTCCATAGAACTAGAAGAGAGGTGAGGTGTAGGTGTATACTGGAATAGGGTGTCTGCAGACGGGAACATGGCAGTGTGTCCTCGTCCTTGTTCGTCCTTGTTGGATACTTGATTACGCTACTGATATGATTCATCATCAACGTGGGGACAAGAAGCGCGACTTTACCCGTATAATCGTTGATTTGGAGTATTATAGCCGTAGGATTTTTGTCAAAATTATTACGATAAATTCGTAAAAGTAAAGTTAGACTATTACTACGATGTCCTGTGGCCCATGAGCGCGAGAAGAAAACAAGTATTGATCACGAATCACGATGCCGTGGACCCTAAGCCAGCGGTTGGATTCCCTTTCGTCTGTAACGTGTCCCGTAACGTGTCCTGTTTTTGACGACGGATTGATGCCAAATTAACGGGCAGGATGCGATTTATAAGTGGCTATTAATAGAATATGAGGAGATCACATCTCCGCCCCACAAGAAGCCGGCCTACAACACCTCACAACACATTCCCATCGTGTATTGAGAATATCTTCCAATGATGATATCATTGGGATTGGTACTATCATCGAGAGATATTTCTAATACACGGCAAAGATGTGCTCCGGGGCATTGTGGGGTGCCCCCTTGTGGGGCCTAGATGTGAATTCACTTATAATGGGTATCTGTAGAGATCTGCTCCCAATAAAACGCTATTAAATCCTGTCCCAACATGACAACAACCCACATAGATAGAGTTCACATCTGCTCCCCACAAGCCCCAAAACACATCCCAACCTTGGATTGGGATTATCTCTTGGTGATGTCTTATCATATTCCATAGTTGTCATCCGAAGATATTTCCAATACAAGGTTGGGATGTGTTGTGGGGCCTTGTGGGGTGCTGATGTGAATTCATAGCAATAACATTACCCTTGAGATATTCCCACGGCAACAATGGCTCATTCAAACATTGTTGATATTATATATTAGTAGCAGATCCGAACTCGGTCCCAATCTTGATCACCTGCCAATAAAACACGTTCCAACCCTTTATCAACATGATCTCGCACGGTGAGATGTACAGTGTTAGATCAAGTTGATAAAAGGCTGAAATGTGTTTTTATTGGGAGAAGATTCCAATTCCTCAATCTCACGGTGAGATGTGCAATGTGAGAAATGTTGGTAGGGTGTTAGATTATATTTTATGAGTTCAAGACTGCCCACCCTCCCCACAACATCGCACAGCACATCCCTGTCGTGTATAGGGAACATCTCCTAATGATAATACCAAGAATGATGATGTCATCATCAGGAGATGTTCCCAATACACGGTGGGGATGTGTTGTGGGACGTTGGGGGGGGGGGGCAGTCTTGTGGGGGGCTGATTTGGTCTCGTATTTTATTAAGGGATTATATCTGATAAGGACAACTTTGTCGATAGAGCACACTATTCAGAGCCTACAAACTTATGGATTCAGCTCAGACAAACTTGTTGATAGAGCAGCTCAAACAAACTTCATGATTTACATGCTTTGGATGGCATTGAGGTAACTCTAGCACATGTAAGTAGATCTTTTGATAAAGCAGCTCATGATCTAGCTGCAAAAGGTAAGCAAGGTCTATGTGTAGGATAGAATAATTTGCCCACTAACATCTCTGAACAGTGATGCACACTATTCAGAGCCTACAAACTTATGGATTCAACTCAAACAAACTTGTCCATAGAGCAACTCAAACAAACTTCATGATTTACATGCTTTGGATGGCATTGAGGTAACTCTAGCACATGTGAGTAGACCTTTCGGTATAGCAACTCATGATTTATCTGCAAAAGGTAAGCAAGGTCTATGTGTAGGATAGAATAATTTGCCCACTTAGCTCCACAATTCAATGATGGTGCAAGGAAGTTGTTTGATCATGGATGTCTAGAAGCCCCCTTAGTCTTAGGTGATGTTTGATAAATCTAAAATCAGAAAAGTTAAAAAGATATTATTTGTCTGAAATCTGAAAAGAAGTATAGGTGCTTTTCTACTTTTTACCATTTGAAATTCACTAATTTTACTATTTTACCCCTATAACATAGTATTTAGAAATATTGATCTCAATTTGCATTATCTCATAAAAAAAATTTCAACTTCAAAATAATATTGAAACAAAACAAATAATAAATAATAAATTAATAATTAAAAAGTACTAATTAATAAATGAAATTATTAAAATTAAAAAAATAATGACTATAAAAATATTAAAATAATTTTATAATTAATTAATAAATGAGAGGGAGAGAGGTTGAATGGGGTAGGGGTATTTTTGACTTTAGGCCACGTCTGAAACACGTCTAAGTGCATTAAGCGACGAGCCTGAGACTTAAAATTTCAAATCTGAAAAAAAAATTAAATTATATTTCAGATGCAACACAAAATAAGCATTGCATCTGAAAAGTAGATATTTCAGATTCAGACTTCCAAAAAATGTTATCAAATACCACCTTAGTTTCAATTTGGTTTGTTTTGTTCTTGTATTTGTGTTCTTTGTTTCCTTTGGGTTTGTTTTCTTCTCAGTAGCATCTTTTTTACCAAAAATTTTATTTAAATATAATACGAGAGACAATGGAAAAATAGAGATTAGGCAAAATTTTCTATAATGCACCTATAGGTTATGTTTGGTTTGAAGGAAAATGTAGGAAAAGGAAATGAAAGAAAAGGAAAGGAAAGAAAAGGAAAGGAAGGAAAACCTTTGCAAATCAAACATAGCGATAATGCATTTCCCTACTCTTTCCTTCAAACCAAACATAGCGATAATGCATTATTCTCCAACTAAAATCCAGCCAGAATTTTCAACTTAAAGTTTCTCTTAAGGTTATGATGAAAAAAATATAAACTCTATTTAATTTCACGCTAGGCTAAGATTGAGATATTGTCTAATCTGACCCTATTATCCCTACAATGTTAAGATTTAGAATCGAAATTTCAACAAATCAAATTGGGACATGATCAAGATCAAGAAGTATTAATTTGACTACCCAATAACATTTTCTCTAGAAGCTTGGGGGCGGGGGGCAAGTATTAGCCCAACGTGGGAATTGGGATTTGCTCCTCAAATAGTGTGCATCACACCGACCTCACAATCACATCCCATCTCATATTGGGAACATCTCCCCATAAATAATAAATACAAGTAAGGGAGATGCTCCAAATGTGCGGCTAGGACATACTGTGAAGCTGGTGTGAGGCATGCTCTATAAGATCAAATCCAGACTCTAATTGTAGGTATGAGGAATGGGCTACCCTTAAATGTGAGTTCGGTGTGAGGATGTTGTTTGCATAATTTTCTTTCTATTTTTCTAAGCCATTGGGGATGCTCATAAAAATCCGAAAAGGCAATAAAACAATCCAAAATCAACATTTTGAACATAATAATTTGATTAACTAATCAATTTGATTAATTATATTTTGATGAATAATGTTGAAATATTATCGTATATCTTTGTTTTGTCAGTCATGAAATACCAGTTGATTGTTTTCTTTAGTTAAGTAAATAAATAGTTTTTTTTTCATGGAAATTGCAAACAAAAAAAATGTTCCTCTGAACTAATTAATTGGTCAATTATGTTAAAATGTTTTCAGTAGAGGTGCAAGTAAGTCGACTAGGCTAGGTTTTAGTTCAACCCAGACCCAATCCTAATAATTGGACTTAAAGCCTAAGCTTGAGGTCAAGCCCAAATTATCCAACCCAAGTCTAACCTGTACAAAAGTTTGATTCATTCAAATTGGTCAATTAGCCCATACTAAAAATTCATATCCATGTATATGTATGTTTTATTAAGAAAAAAATGCATGCAAATGTATATGTATATATATAATTGGATTAGGCTTAATTGAATTTGGATTACCTAAAGACTAGGTCTAAACCCAACCGAAAAAATTAAAAATCCCAAACTCTTGGCCCAGACTCGACTTGAGGGCCAAAAATCTAATCCTACCCCATGTAAAATTATGGGCTGAATTGGTCCTGACTCAGGTTGGGCCTGCTCAAGTTGCACCCTCTGTTTTGGTTCAATTAGAAAAATATGCTCAATGTTGGATATCTTCCTAACAAAACCTATACACCCCTGATACACATTATTAGGGAGGGGTGGAGGGAGGTGGGTTGGATAGGGCAGAGTAGGGTGGATCTAAGTTCCATTAGTCGTACTAAATGGGAGGGTTGCCAAGTGCCCGTACTATTGACGGAAAAACTTTGGCTGTTTGGGCCAACATCTAAGAAAAGTCCCTGCTGTTGTAAATATTTTTGGGAATGACATGTTACCATAGAGTGGGATAAACCTTATTTCTGGCATAGAATCTTATTATTGGTTCCACAGCCAGTGGAACAACCATTCCATTCATTTAGTATATGTTTGACATCAATGCGACCTGTGGGTTAGAAGCACTATTTTATGAGAAAATTGTGTCTTTTTTCCTTGAGCAACAGCAATACCTTCTGTTTGGTACCAGTACTCCATATATGTTTTCAACACTTGTACTCATTATAGGAAGTCCACATCACTGCCACATCATTTCCTTGTTGGCAGCAATAAGCTTCAATATGAGAAAACGTCAAATTCAGCATTGCTCAAAACCATGTCTTCTCAATTTCCAAGGTGTGGCTTAGAACACCGTTTTTTATGAAAAAATAGTTTTAAACATATTGGCGTTTCCTAAAGCACCATCTTTTCCAATATGGCACTGATGTGTCACCATTTTCTGGAGCAACAACATTAATGCCATATAGATGCTTAATCCAAATTCGATGTTTTTAACACCACTTCTATTTATCAAAAAAACAGTGCCATGTAAGCGCTTCTGTTTTTCCATGAAAAATATTGTTTAGTTACGTGGATCCCATCTGGATCTTACATGGTGAACGATGTCTTATCCATAATAGATTTATGTCTTTTTCCCATTTGATTACCACCTTTGCCATTCAATTCACCGTGGATTTAACATCAATTTACGATTTGGATTTATTCCACTCCTGTGGTAGAGCTAAGATTTCTAGGAGTGGATTGAACAGTTAAAACCCCTAATATTAATACCTATTGGACCATTACATTTGCTCAGAATGTGCTAACACAGTGCATATGGTAGTTTTTCGCATATGATACATTGGACAAGGAAAAAATCAATCTGAGCCATAAATTTGTTCCTCGTTTATTTTCAGCTGTTGGATCTGAAATTTGATGACTAGTAGTATAAAAATTGCTTGTCATCAATCTAGACTCTTCGATTGTAATTAAGAGTATAGAGTGTATGGGCTATAGTTATACCATCAATGACAGATGCAGAATTAATTTTTCAACACATGAAAAACCGCAACAAAAACCCATAACCAAACAACATGGTAGGAGATGCCACAACGTTTATCATCGACAAACAAGAACGGAAGCCATATCAAACACCATCAAAGTCATCAGCCAATGCTTGAATCCTTATAATTTGATTATATAGTATATTGCGGAATAGATTTCAAAATTTAAATCAAACCACTACAAGAAGTAAATAGATGATTTGCAAATAACAAATGCATTGCTAAGTAGAATTTGATGGTCAATTGATGTCTCTTCGACAACTGATGCTGCTCAATCTGCTCTGATCCTTGTTGGAGTGATGAATTAGGCAAGACTGCACGAGTTGTACTTGCGAGAAAGATGATGTCAGAAAGCCCGGGTCATGAGGTTCTGATGGTCAAGTTAGTATCAAATTAGGACAGGGGAGAGTAGAATGAGGGATAAAGAGCTATTCGAGAGCATATCGTTTGAGGGCGAGGAACTACCCTTATATAGGCCTCGGGAATGACCATAACGTCTCTGACATATTTAGAGGTAACAGGCCTCAATCACCGGAATCTTAGGGAACATTCAGGAAAAGTCACTAAATCAATCGCTCACCATTTTCCCAAGAAATGGGGGAGATTCATGTAACTGCCACTACATGGGACATGCGCCCCCCTCCCCCCCCGAATATCAGTAAGGCATTAAATGTCATGAAAGGTACAAGTAGAGTGAATGATGCAGGTCGGTCTTCATGAGGCCGGATAACTCATCAGATGCTTGGATTGCATAAACGCTTTGAGGTGATGACCGACGTCAGAGGCTAGTCCTCCCCGAGCTTGGGTACTTTGGTGTGGCATGAACTACGCTGTTGATAAACAATTTTTGAGGTGATGCCACATCATATTCCGAGGTGGTCAGAGGTGGCTCTGGACATCCACGTGAAAACAGGTGAGTGGTGTGCCATTTTTGCACATCATTAATAATGAAAGTGGATTTCCACATGTTTTTTCCCCACCCCTGAGTTCCCTATAATGTGTAACTATAAAATGACCTCGTATTAAGTACGGGGTAACTAAATGTGTATAATTTAGTTTGAAACTTACTATCTAGTTATCAAAAATTAATATGTGTCTTGCATCTTTGTAATTGACAATATGTTCTGACCTATTTTATTTGAAACCCACTATTAATTTATGTTTTTTTTTAATTTGATTTAAGTTATTAAATGAGATCTTATTAGTAAACAGTAACCCACTTTATTTGATATTTACTATTTATCTAATAAACCTATTTTGACATATTTAATTTTAAAAGTTAAATTGGGTTGCTTCCTAAAACTTAAATCAAGTTTGTAATTAATAAAGTATTTTTTTTTAAATCATTAAAAAAGAACGTGGGTTTATGGTAAATCTTTTAATGGGTCCCACTTTTTGAATCCTACTTCTTAAATTAATAGGATGCCACATGTCTAAATGGTGATAGTGGATTGTGAGCCTTAGTAGCAACTACTTAGAAAATGCCATGTGTCTAGCTTTCTAGAAAAATGAGAAAGTTACATGTCTGAATGGTGGGGGGGTAGGGGTGGTCATTTCAGCCCAGCCTGACCTGAAAATTCTAGGCTTGGGCCTGGGTTTTGTGTTCAAGCCTGGCCCAACACCGGGCCCACATCAAGCCCGCAAATTTTAGGGCTGAACTTGGGCTTAATACTTTAAGCCTAGCCCGAGCCCAACTCGGCCCGCATATATTTACACTTGCACATTTTGTGCATAATGTATACATGTTGTTTTACATTATATTATATATATTTTATATATAAATATAATAACATGACATGTATAATGTATAAAATAAGTTTATATTCATGTTATGTCATATAGACCTGGGCTAGGGATTATGTTTTAGGCCCAGAACCTTGGGCCCGGGCCTAAGCTATAGCCCTTATCATAAGTGCAAAGCTTAGCCCAACCCGACCCATGATCACCCCTAGTGGGGGGAGGGGTGTTGTAGCCTAGTAATGGGTTGTGGGCTTTAGTAGGAATTTCTCAGAAAATTGCCATGTGTCTAGCTTTTCAGAAAATGAAAAAGGCGATTTGCTTAAATGGTGATAGTGAGTTGTGGGCTTTAACAACAACTTCTCAGAAAATGCCACGTGTCTAATGATAGGGGTATAACTGGAAGACCTTCCTTTATATATGTTAGATATATAAATAAAAAACATTAAAAAAGATACTTGAATTTATTGTTTCAAAAAGTTATTCAATCAAGGTTGATCAACAAATGTTTTTGTTTTTTAAAACAAAAACAACTACCACATCATAAAAAATGTATACAAATATAACCCCATTCTATGGTGTATTGTGTACATAAGCATGAGTACAAAATGTAGATACATACATGAGATAATTTTTATTATAAAAAGCCAGGCAGACTCTACTTGGATAAGGCCGAGCTCAATCTAGTTC
The DNA here is from genome assembly GCF_056320005.1 of Nelumbo lutea. Classification (NCBI taxonomy): domain Eukaryota; kingdom Viridiplantae; phylum Streptophyta; class Magnoliopsida; order Proteales; family Nelumbonaceae; genus Nelumbo; species Nelumbo lutea. The sequence continues at coordinate 13,463,279 of NC_142691.1, forward strand.
CTGCCTACCTTGAGGTCTCAAACCAAGGTCCAAGCTCAGTTCAGCTTGATGTTAAGCTTGAAATTGGGTCTGGGCCATTGGGCAATGCTAGAGTGTAAAAATTTAAGCCTAGTTTGTGCTGAAATTTAGATTGAATCCTATTGGGATTAGGTTGGGTCCGTCCAAGTTGCAGCCTTACCTGAAGTCCACATTCAGGATTTTCAATACGTGTGCAAATGGATTGGATCATGATCTGATCCGATCCAAGATCCGACACTATTTGGTCGAATTCAGATCATCCCTGTTAGGATTTTCAAATCGAATATGATCCGATCAGAAATCGGATCGAATTCGGGTCATTCCCTATCCGATCCAAAAAGATTTGACCCGATATATATTATATATTTATAAATACATATATGTTATTTATTTATTTATTTATACATATATTTTTATATTATATTTTTATAAGTTTGTTATATTATATATTTTTTAGAAAACATATATATATATATATATATATATATATATATATAAGTTTGTATATTTAAATTTTCTTTTAATAATTTATTAATTTTTAAAGAAAACAAGTTGGATTGGATCAAATTCGAAGATCCAACTTACCGATAGGATTCAAATTCAAATCGAGCCCTATCGGATTTGATCGATTGGATTTGACTTGAACAATGTCGGATCGGATTTGAATATACCCTGATTCAAATCAGATCTGATCCATTTTGCACCCTAATTGTAAATGGGTCGGTTTTACCAGATCAAACCGATTATATTGGACTTGATTAAATGTAATTTTGTCTCGATTAATAATTAGGTCAATTTTAATTTTTGTTTGTTTTGAATTGATTAAGTCTTGATTTGATTATTGAGTCAATAATATAAAAGTTTTATAGTTTTATTTCTTTATAATTTTATTATATTTTATGTCTAAAAGGGTAAATTTCATAAATAAAATATAAGATAATTTTGGTTAAAAGCATTTAATTTATTAACATATAAATAATCGGGACGGTTCTGAGCCTATTTTGTCCAGGTTTATAATCGATTCGGGACTGATACATTCTGTCCCGAATCAGATCCGACCCGTTGACGGCCCCATTATACATGTGTGGCAGTTGTTCCGGTTAATAATCGGTTCGGCGGGACTGATATATGCATGTGTAGCAGCGGATTCTATCCCAACACGACCCGACCCCATGACAGTCCTATTTATGCGTGTGTGGCAGCGGATCGATCCGAGTTAGAGGAGAAAGCACTCCCAAACGCGGCCTTACAGCCTTATACCTGGCTTCAAGTCTAATAATCTCTGCAACTCTCTCCTCCCCTCTCTCTTCCCCTCGTGCGCTCTCTCTCTCTCTCTCGGCCTTGATCGAGAAACCTAACTAGACCAGAATAAATTTATAGAAAAAGAAGAGAACACAAAGGATTTCACCCTACAATTGTTCGATCGGGATCACGATGGTGCAGATTTCACCTTACACATTTTCGGCAATCGGAATTGCGATCTCAATCGGCGTTTCCGTTCTCGGTGCTGCTTGGTACGAACCAATTTCGTTATTCTTATCACGGTCATTATTATTATGGAAAAAATAATGAATTTTTGTTGTTTTTGACTGATTTTATATGAGGCTTAAATTTGTATTAAAATTTAGGGGAATTTATATAACGGGAAGTAGTTTGATTGGCGCTGCAATCAAAGCTCCACGCATCACTTCGAAGAATCTCATCAGGTAAATGCTTGAATTTAGGCCTTAAATAGCTAAATAAACAGAAATGTCTGTTTGTTGACTGACATGATTTGTATGTCTGTGTTGTTTCCCTCTTGAATTAGATTGATTTTGGGTGATTTCCATTCTTGTTTGTTAGTCTAGAAATCTTTCACATTAAACCTGAATTAGGTGGACTTCGGTTATTAATCGGGTCTGGACATGATTTTCTGTCCGTTAGGTTTTGAAGTCTGTAGTCGATATGGAAATGGGCTCTAATGAACCTTATGCCGAAATTGAACTCCATGGAATTGGATGGGCTTTATATTATGTCATTACTTAGGTTTATGAGTAGTTTGTAGTCATGCTTTCTTAAGTTGAGTCTTTCGTAATTCACTAGTTTCATTCTCAACAAACCCGGTATTCTTCCTTGGTTTTTCTCTCATCAATGCATTTCTTGTGTTACTAGAAAACCCATTAACCATTTTCTCCTTTCAAGATCTACAGATCTAAAAAATTGTACTGAATGGAGTCCTTTTTCAAAATCTTAATGAGTCTGTTGGACTTGTGATGCTAGCTAAGTAGCAAGTTAAATTTATCATTTAGTGCCTTAAATACTCCACAAAAGTAGATATTAAAGTTTGAATGTGATTCTCAATTCTGTTGGTTATACCTAACTTCAGTATCTATGAACAGGGGATCCAAGTCTAGCAACAAACAATATGCTTCTATGTAGTGAATTTTGAAGGACTCTTGGAGTTGGATTTGGAAAATACAGATCCCTTCAAATACTATGTTCTTCTTCTGGGCTCTTGGTTGGGATAGGATCCGAACTGTTCATCTCTTTTTGAAGAAAGGCATGACTTTCAACAATGTGCATAGTCTAATAGTCTATTTGGTGTGACACCTGAGTTGTCCGGTCATTTACTCATATGCTGCCCAATTACTTACATGATTTGAAGCCATTTCCTGAAACTTTCCTTAGACAGTGGGTGGTTCCTCAAAATTGTGTCAGAACTTTTTTCATAGAGGATGGGTGGATTCTCTACTAAAGGGTAGATCCTCTATAGTCTATACCATTTCCCATCTTGTTGACAATGGGGATTGGCAGAGGTCCAACATTATTTGAATTTGAAAATATGTGGATTTCCCATGAATCCTTCAAACCAAATGTGATTTCTTGGTGGGAAAGGAAGGAGCTGAAAATTTGGACCATTCAAACATTTAGAAGAATTGATGTCAACAAAGTTCAATCTTACTTATAGGAGATTGATATAATTGACAAATTGGAATTGGATTAGGGTGTCTCTATCTCAGAGGTAGACAGTGAAAGAAGGTTTAAACTGAGGATGGAGACAAAAATCTAGGCACAAATGATTTAAGGAAGGGGATGGAAATACAAAATTTTTCCATCGGATGGAAAATGGGAGGAGACATAAGAATTATATCTGGTGTTTAGTGGAGGAGGGGAGAGAAATCCTAGACCAAGATGAAATTGGGGAGGTTCTTATCTCACACTTTAAAAGATTGTTAGCTCCCAATGCGAGAAGGCATCCTATGGTGGGGGGTTTAATTTGGGACAGATTGCCTGATTTTGAAATGAGGATGCTAGAAGAGCCTTTTTCCAAAGAGGAGGTAAGAAGAGCAGTGATGGGAATGGGGACAAAGCGCTGAGGCCCAATGGTTTCTCTATGGTCTTCTTTCAGGAGTGCTAGGAGATTATTAAATTTGATCTAATGGGGAAAAATAGGAAAGGGAATGAATGCAACCTTCATATCCTTGATTCGAAAAATGCTCCAGCCTAGATTCCCCTAATGAATTTAGGTCAATTAGCCTTAGAATAAGTATCTATAAGATAATTGCCAAGGTTCTACTAGTGAAGCTTAAAGAGGTGTTCCATTTGCTGGTTTCAAATGAGCAAGGGTCCTTTGTGAAGAATCGTCGAATTTTGGATCAACGTCTTATAGCCAATGAAGCAATTGAGGATATGGGGACATCATGGAAGAAAGACTTTGTTTACAAATTAGATTTAGAGAAAGCCTATGACCATGTTGATTGGGAGTGCCTAAAATGGATTATATTGAGAATGGATTTTGGAAGAAAATGGGTTGGTTGGATCATGGGGTGTCTACCCATTTCTCTATTCTAGTGAATGGGGTTTCTAAAGGTTTCCTTAGGGACACAAGAGGTCTCAGACAAGGTGACCCTCTTTCTCCCGTGTTGTTCATTCTTGTGGTTGAGTTGTTGGGTAGGTTGTTGAGGAGAGATGATGATAGAGGTATCTTTAGAGGCTTTAGGGTGGGTAAGGAGTGGCAGGTGGTGTCCCACTTACAATTCGTAGATGATACTATTATTTTTGGGGAGTATAGAAGCACTCAGACCAAGTTAACTTGAGAAGGATTCTAGATGATACTATTATTTTTGTGGGTTTTACATGCTTGAAAATGTTTTATATGTTTGCTTTTATTTTTAAATTTTCATTTGAATATACTTTACATGTTATGTTTATGTATTTTTATTTTAAACAATAGGTTTTTTAAAACAATTATTTTAAAATTTGAGTTTATATTTTTTATTAAAATTATGTTTAATATTTATTTTTGGTATTTTTTTTGAGTTTTGAGTTTTTTTTTTTTTAATTTTTGTGCCTTGCACCTTTAAAACACTGATTTTATTTCAAGGGGTGGAGGGATGACTCTAATCAAGTCTAGGGGTGGCAACGAGCCGAGCTTTTCACGAGCTGCTCGAGCTCGGCTCGACTCGGTTTCAATCGAGCTCGAGCCCAATTCGGTGGCTCGATTAATAAATGAGCCAAGCTTGAGCCTACTAGAGCTCGGCTCGTGAGGCTCGCGAGCCGACTCGAATATATATGATATATATAATATATAATAAAATTATAGAAAATAATATATATAATAAAAATATTATAATTATTAATTATTATAATTCTTATTTTTTAAATATAAAATATTTTTTTATATATAATTTTTATTTTTATAAAATATTTATAAAATATATAATAAATATTTTTATAATATATAAAATGAGTTGAGCTCGAATTTTTGAACTTTTGACTCGAGCCGAGCTTGAGCCTTATAGAATAGTCTCGAGCCGAGCTCGAGCCTGGTACTATTCAGCTCGGTTCGGCTCGAATCCACCCCTAATCAAGTCCACTTCTTCCAATCTTCTGGTGTATTTTTTCGCTTTAGTTAAAACTCCTGCAAGGGTCACTTTGAGAGTATAAAAAATCATTAGGGATTTTCTTTGGGATCCAGGTGATGAGAAAAAAAATCACTTGACAAATTGGAAAAACGTTTCAAAAAGCAAGGAGCTAGGTGGATTGGGAATTTGGTATTAGGAAAGATGAAGGAGAAAAATATTGCCTTACTGGGAAAGTGGTTATGGAAGCTTCCCAAGGAGAGTGACACTTTAACTTATCAAAAGAAAAGGAGAGTGACTCTTTGTGGCGTTCAGTGATTAGGAGCATCTATGGCGTGGACCCCAATGGGAGGGACCTAGAAATCTAAGTCTAAGCTGTCCTTGAAAAGCTATTATGACCATACTGCCTACTTTCTCTCGATTTATCAGATATGACCCACAAGTGGGGAACAAGATGTTATTTTGCGAAGATCTCTGGTGGGGAGAGGTTGCTTTTGAATTCAGTATCCATGGCTTCACAACATTTCTATGAAGAAACACAATCCCATTTCAGATATGTTTTCTGTTGACCTAGGCACCTCCTCTTGGAACTTAGGTTTTAGGAGGGGTTTGTTTGAGAGAGAGTTGGAAGGTTCTGTTGGCCTAATTTCCAACTTGAGTAGTGTAGTGTCTTCCATTTCTTTCAATGGTTCATATGAGAGGGTTTGGATACCCAGCTCCTTGGGTGTTTTCTCAGTGTCTTTTTTTGTTGGTCCTTGATCTTGCTACCAATCTGCTCCCCTCGGCCCAAAGTTGAGTTTTTCTGCTGGGAAAATACTGGTGCTTGTCCCCTCGTGTGTGCATTCTTTGTCTCAAGAGTGGAGAAAGCCCCGATCATCTTTTTCTCTCTTGCCCCTTCTCTTGTAGAATTGGAATCATTTCTTTTCTTTATTTGGCAAGAGGTGGAATGCCCCGCAAAGCATCTTGGAGGTATCTTCACGAGATTTATTGCGTTGCTATACAAAGAGAATGAAGATGCTTTGGCATTGCTTAAGAGTAGCAATTTATAGTGTATTTGGGGGGAGAGAAATGCAAGATTGTTTGAAAACAAAGAAACTAATGTAGAAATTCGTACTGAGTTAATTGAAATCAAAGTTGCTCATTGGGTATTGGCATGTGATGAATTTCATGGGATAAACATGGATGATATTCTTAGAGGGTGTCAGGTAATGGCTAATGTTGCTGTACCTAGACTGCTTAGAGAAGCTATTTGGAAACCTCTGGAAGCAGTCACACTCAAATTTAATTTTGATGGATGCTCTTTAGGCAATCCTGGTGAGTCCAGTGTGGGAGGTGTACTAAGGGACCAAGGTGGTAACATCATGCTGAGCTTCTCAGGTGGGATTGTTATCTGTAACTTTTTGACAGTGAAGTTGATGGCCCTGCTTCAAGGCCTTAAATTGCTCAACAGCTCAAGTCACGAGCTGGAGGGATGTACTAATTAAAGGAGACTGTAAAGTGGTCATTACTTCGCTATTTTTCTTTTGAGCAAAAGCAACTGAGAATTTATTCAAAAAAGAGGTGCACGAGAAGATGTAAATCAAGAAGCAATACCAAAGAAAGCAAAAAGAAATTACAGAGGCAGAGATCTATCGCCAAACACAAATCCTCTATGTGCACCAGTTTTAGCTAGGCCATCTGCTAGAGTGTTTTGTTCCCTGGGGATCCAAACCAGCTTCACATTCATTGAGCCCATGATGTCGCTAACCTCTGCCAGAAAATGAGCCAACCTCCAAGGATCACTATCTTTTTCCCCTAGCCATTTTATAGTATTAGCAGAATTGCCCTCAACGTCTAGAGAGGATAAACCTAACACTCTAGCACATCGAAGCCCATTGAGTGCCACCAAAATCTCAGCCTTCATAGAGTCAGCATTTCCTATTGGACCAGTGAAAATCCAACATATATTCCCATCTCTACCCCAGATTACACCTCCAATCTCCGTTTTACCTGTGTTTCCTTGGGCACTCCCATCAAAACTTAATCTCGTCACCCCCTCCTCGAAGTGAAATGGATATGTGCAGCACAACCACGGGAAGAGTAGAGGGCTTTTGCTAAATTTCTTTGGAGATCATTCAAAGAGGCACCGATAAACTCTCCTGAATTAACTGCCCAAAGGTTACAAAGAAAAGTGATAAAGGAGATCAGATCTTCCACTGTTCTGGCTTTGTTCTCAAAGTCTCTATTATTTCCTTCCTCCCACACACCCCACATAACTGCCTGAACCACTATACTCCAATACACCTTGCCTCTACTTCCTAAACCTCTACCTTGCCATTGCCAAATAAACTCTACTGCCTGCTTAGGGAACACCCAGCTGAATCCAACTAACCTGAGGAAGTGACACTAATCTTCCTGGTTATGGAACAATGCAGTAGAAGGTGCTCAGCCGACTCATCATCACTTAGAGTGCAAACATGAGGAGAAAGACACCATCTACTTTTGTTCTTTCGCAGCAGCTCACAGGTGTTTATTTTCTTTAGATATGCCTCCCACACAAAAAAAAAAAGAAACTTTAGGAGGGATATGGAAACACCACAGTTTCTTATACGGGAAGCTAGTTTCAAGATCATTTGACACTAAGGCCTTGAAAAAGGAATTAGTTGAAAACTTTTCAGCAGGGTTAAGTGTCCAAACCCATTGATCGGGGGTATTAGGACATAGGTAAACCTCTCTAAGGGCCTTCTGAGATTTAGATTCCAATTATTCTCCGTGGTTGAAGGGGTAAGACATGAGGATACCTTGGTTAAATTCTGAAGTGGACCTTCCTTGGAGGTTCAGATTTTTGGTTAGGGAAGCATTCCTGGGCAGAAGTTTAAACTGCTCATTCAAGTGGACTCCCAGATATGCTAATTCCCTAGTTGTTCTTTGGACAGAGCAGGAGATCTAGACAAGGTTGTGACTGGGGTATGACAGGTCCTGGGGCTCTGCTATAACAAGGCTATCTATATGTTTATTTTAAGCATTTGCTGTTTTGTGTATTGATCCTGATGCCTTCTTGGGCACTTCAGGTTTTCCTTTTTGATCTTTAATAAAATCTGTTATTTTTTTATCGAAAAAAGGGTAGATCCTCTGGAATCAGTTGCCTATTGTTATTTGTTTGACTGTCTGGAATGAAAGGAGCAGCAGGGTCTTTCAGGGGAAGACTTCTTTTTGGAGTTCATTTTTAAAGTTGAGGCTAGGGTCTTACATCAATTATTTGGAGTTACAACTGATGATTCTAGGGATGAGTAGGCTTCTATTAGTTTTTGATGCCTCCCCCCCCCCAAAAAAAAAAAAAAATAAAATAAAGAAAAAGAAAAAGAAAAAAGAGAAAGGAAGAAATTAATATACAAGAGTATCAAACTATGGGTTTTTGCCCTCCATTGTGGTTGGTCTCTCCCTACCCCTTCTCTGAAGATTTTCCTATTGAAGAACACTGTTGGAGAAGTGCATGAAAGTTTTGTGGACTGAGACATTGAAATTTTTGGGACAACCATCCTATGAATACTTGTGGTTCAATTATCTTTTGAATTGTGTTTAAAGCCCCTGTCATTTAAATTCTGTGTTATGTAGGTTTGCTTTTCTGTAAGAGCTAATTGATGGCTCCATAAAAGATGGCTGATAAAAAATGGTTCCACCAAAGATGAAACTGTCCTGTACATGGGTTGAAGTGAGAAAGATCTGAGGTTCCTAATTTAACAGAGCCTATATATAATGGTGAGGCAGTATTTATTATAGATGACCCAAACAGTTAGAACGAGGCTTTGTCAGATTAAGTTCTATGTTTTGATGACGACTTGTCTAGGTTCAATTCAAAATTCAAATAACCACTCTGTTAGCCTAAGTGATTCTAAATATTCTGAGATATTGAGGGGAATAATAGTGATATATGTCAACATTGAAGTATTTAAGGAATTCATCAACTGTTAATCTGATTTTTGAGAAAAACTAGGAGGCAGGCCAGGCAAATTAGCCAATAAACCTTTCTGCCTGCTAATGGTCCTCGATTTTATGGAAGAGTATCCTGTTCGAGGAGTTTGATTCAAATTTCCGTCAAAAGTAATAGTGAAAGGCTATGTTACCATACACACAAAGGACATGGTTCAATATGCTACCAGATACAGAATTTAGACTGAAAATTGAATTATGATACACAACATGGCAGTGTTGTACAGGTATAGATATCATAGGTGGAGGCCAATATAATTTTGCTATAACAAAGCACTATAGTGGCAATATGGGTTGTTTCAACAGCAGCATGCCATTTCTTTATTTTTTTTACTATTTACTAGTACTTTGTTATTAGAAATATAAATTTAAGAAGAGGACAAATTCTAGGTACTCTCTCTCTCTCTCTCCACCCCATTCCACAAAAAACATTTGCTAAATGTATGGTAGACTAGTAGTAGTGTAGCACATGGACTACCTGGAGTAGGAAGATGGTTGATCTTTGAAAGAAAAGAAACAAAATTTATTTCTCTACTGAGATATATTATATCATTTCACACCTAACAAAGATAAAAAGAATAAAAGAAATGGTAGAGGTTCCCCAACTTTCAACATGCATATATCTTTTTAATGGACATATTTTTTCTAAAAAAAGTCTTCTTATCATAAGGGTTATTTTTCATGTTGATTTAGAACCATGAACTAAAAATAAGGAAGAAAAGAGAGAGAGAGAGATAGTAGAGTAAAAAAAGGATGGCCATGATGCTGATTGAAGTAAACCAAAATAAAGAAGAGCACAAAATAGCAAGGGTAGTGCAAGAAGGAATTTTTCACTCTTCCTGCATATGTTGCCCATCGAGGCGAATGTTCAAACTTGTCATGTTATCCATATTTCAGTACACCAAGAAATTAAGAATACTTGTACCTATGTGGTAAGTATAGAGTACATAAAAATAAAAATGAAAAGAGAAACATGAAAGGGTTTTTTGTACAAATACATTGGTTTATGGGGCATAGAGGGAGGGAGGGAGGTTTAAGTGTTAAGAAAATATCAGAATTTTTAAAATCAGCTTATTGGATGGGTATTCATCTGCCTGAGCATTTTGATTCCTACTGTTTTCTGTTTTGTTCCTACATCTAAAAATCAAAATTCATTGTCGGGTATCTTATGATGGGGTTTTCTGTAGCTGGATATACATTGGCATTTGGCACTAAGCCACTAACATAGGCTTCAGAAAGCATTAATTGTAACTTTGTAAGATAGTCTTCAGATTCTGTTGATTTTTGAAGGTGTCTCCTGTTTTCAGTGTAATATTTTGCGAGGCTGTTGCTATTTATGGTGTCATTGTGGCAATCATTTTGCAAACAAAGCTAGAGAGTGTTCCAGCATCCAAGATGTATGCACCAGAGTCTCTTAGAGCCGGATATGCAATTTTTGCCTCAGGCATTATTGTCGGCTTTGCAAATCTTGTTTGTGGGTATGTAGTCAGCCTTCAATAGCTTCATTCAATCAGGAATTCTAGGACAGTCATGTTGGTAAGCTAATACATTGTCTTCTCTTCTTTTAACAGGTTGTGTGTAGGAATAATTGGAAGCAGTTGTGCATTGTCTGATGCTCAGAACTCCTCACTTTTTGTGAAAATTCTTGTTATCGAGATCTTTGGTAGTGCTCTTGGGTTGTTCGGTGTGATTGTGGGGATAATCATGTCAGCTCAGGCAACATGGCCAGCAAAGACCGCATGAGCAGCCATGGTTGGTGCTTCCAGACAGAGACCTGGCCTTTTTATTTATTTTTTCTTCAGAGCACAAATTCTTATATTGTATCTGGAATAGATTAGGGTCAAGTATAAATGCTTATAATACTTAACGGGCCGACTCCTAAACTATGTGCTTATGCTAGTGAGTGGTGAAGCAGCAGGCATATGTAAGATCTGGTTTACCCTTTATTTTAGGAACCCGCCATTGCTTTTGCTTTTGACTTTTACATTATGGTAAAAGTTGGTTCATTTCAATATGCTCACATCTTGAGTACTCGTGTCATTTACAAGTTATTAGAGGAGCGAAAGATGCATTATCCAAGCTCACTCTGGATCAGAAGCTGCGTGGGTTTGCTATTTGCTTGTTAATTTGAGGTTAATATCGTGATTGCTTTCACACGAGGAAGACAGCCCTATCTGTAGGGTTTGAGAGACGCAAGCTTGCGTTACAGGGTTACTTACACCAATAATAAGTAGACAAAGCAAATAGCAAGCGACGAGTCAATCTGTCACTGTTATCAATCAAGCCCATAGCCCATAGGTGCATCCACGAGAGGGAGAGAGGGCTTAATTCATTCATAGACGGAAACAAACGATGAGTCAATCTGCTCCATGGAAACATTATGTGTTTCAGTGTAATGAACTGCTTGTGCTCTTGTTCTTAACAAAGAAAACCAGGGGATTTTTTAAGAGAGCCATTTCACCAAGGTTGGTAGGAAATGAGATCAAACCCATGTTTTCTGATCTGATGTGAGATAATAATAGACGTCCTAGTCTACCACGAGCAGGAGGAGGTTTGGCCATTTGGGAGATCTATTATGATTAGCTAATGCAAGGACCAAGACGGTGGGCGTCATTCTGCTTGCTCGCTGATGGAGTCTAGTAAAGTTTGATCCCACTTTGCGACATGTTTGATTGAACCATTGTTGGTCTGACGGGCGCCCAGCCTAACTGAACAAGTGGCTGTAAGCTAAAAGAGTGAAAGACACGGGAAAATCCCCATACATATTTCTCTCTCTCAGCAAATCATGATGAACCCAGAAAATGCATTTTCGAAATGTTTGTTTCACTTTCCAAAACACATGATAACAAGTGATTCTAAGTATGAACAGCCATGCCATGTCATTCAAATTTGCAAAAGGAATTTACTTTAACATCACTACCAAATATAGTTTGTGTTAAAAAAAAAGAGGACAGCCTATGGCTCTGATCATCCGCATTTCTAGTCCCAGGCCCATATAAGTGATATAACAACCCCAAAGGCCCAAACCTCTTATGCTAAACTCATCCACATCCCAAATACCTCCTTAGTCATTTCAGTTAATGACATCCATGCATGAAATGAAGGTCAACAACACTCCACTAACATGACCTGGGCGCAGGGCCGTCTTTAGATCATCAGCACCACTCACCAGATATCCAGGGACTGAGGCATCAATCATGGAGCTCTTCTTTTCGAGCCATTTTGTATTCGGGATATCTTGTCTTTGAAGTTGAGGGTTCTGGGTGTTATGACTCATGTGTTCGTTATCTTTGTTTTCCCTCCATATGTTAATTCTTCTCAACTTCCACCCAAAAGGCTGTAAGATTAACCAAGAAAGTGTCTGCTCTATCTCCAAAACTGCAAGTCCGTGAAAGAGCTGAAAGAAATTCAATCCCACATCTTTAGAATTGGTCTTCATCAAAACAGGTCTCCCATACTTTCCATACCTTCAAGCTACAACTCTTTCCATACTTTCAAGCTACAGCTCCACTACCAGTATTTTTCTTTTTCTTCTTCTTTAGATGAGAAGCCAGAGGCAGTAGCCCCCCCTCCCCCAAACCCCCTCAATCCCAGTAAAGGTGGGATTCCATTTCAGGTCTCCCCTATAATTAGTAAGAGGCTTTACCCGCAATCTGGCTGGTACCTTGAATCACACTCCCATTTGCTCTCATGGAGAAGTTCAAATTGGTCTTAACTTTGTACCGACAAAGATAGAGGTTAATCTCATATAATATCTTTGCTTTTTTTTTTTTTTTAAATTAGAATGCATTACTTAGATTTTTCCTCTATGGGGCGGTTTTTGGGATTTTGAGAGGAGAAAAGTTGGTCAATGGGATTGTGAATCTCATTAACCAAGAAACCAATGTTCTTTTTTCTGATTTATGCGGAAACGGGAAAAGTTTATTTTCCTGCGTAAATTAACTTTTCTATCTTGAGAAAGTAAACATGGGACAAAAATACCCTTTTTAAATTATAATTGAACTCAATATTTCAAAAGACGATCCAATCTACACACCTAAATTCTATTAGAATATATGACCTTTTTTTTTAGATTTATATGAGGCTCTTGCAGCAAGGTGAAAAGAAAAGGTGTCATGCATGACTGGTAAAGTGGTAATATTTCTCATAGAATTTAGGTGTCATGCAGCTTAGGGGGGGGTACCTTATGAATCTAGGAAATCAACTTATCACATTTTGTGTTTGATGGAATTATTATGTTAGTTAACTATATATCCTTAATATATGGGACTTTTTTAATTGTACTATGTCAGCATGACATGTGGCAATGTTCAAATATTCTTATGCTATATCATCCTAAAAACATTACACGGATCATTCATTAATATAAAATGAATCCAACCATCACTACTAGTCTCAGCAACCAAACAAGTGACAGAAAAATAAATTTTCATTTCTCATCTCTTCCTTTCCCATCCCGTCTCATCTCACCCTTTCTCGGTAACAAAACGATTCATAAAGATGCAACAAATAGATGAAAAGATAATAATCTGAGTAAACTATTTAACGAGTTGGGAGTTGCATGACTCATCAAGTAATCAATTGCTCAAATGGAGATGGAGATGATAGTAATCTATCACTTAGAGTAAAATGCATGTATGTGCCATTAAACTAGTAGATAGTGACTTTAATTAAACCACATAAAATAAATTTTATATTATACCTCAGAAGCCTTATTGGACTCTTTCTAAACACTCTAAATATAATAAACTTCAGAATTCAAACACTATTATACTGCTTTAGTAATCTGCACCCAAGGGCCCCATGTTTTCTAAACTAGAAATATTAATCACCATTAGACCCACATTTTGACTGAGCAACATTTCAGGGGAAGAAAAAAAAAATCAAGACCCAGAAATGTATGGCCTTAGATTTCCTCCTCAGCATGCATTAAAAGCTTAGATTATGACCTTTTTCTACACCAAAGACTATAGCATTAGTTGTGAGTCTTGCTCCATTCATGCAGCTGGAGCATAATCATAACCACCATCATCATCGTCATCATCACCATCAGCCTCCATGGATGCATCACAGGCATAGCTGTAATCCACATCACCATCCTCACCATTTCCTTCCATTGATGCTGCAGGAGCATAGTCATATCCACCGTCATCATCATCGTCCCCATGTCTCCTGTACCATGTGCTACTAATGGAAATAGGAACCATCTCTCCTCTCTCACTGGAGAAGTGAGAAGAGGAATGAAGGAGCTAGAGGAGCTTTTCTTTTGTAAAATGGAAGAAATGGGGTTTTGATGGTGTGATATGGAATGTGAATGGTGGTTAAATAGCGGAGGCAGAAGGTGTTAGACTCATGCAGGCATAGGGACAGCCGCGTGCAGAGTGTGGAGTGCACAATGCCACCAAATGGAACTTACATGCCACTCTGCCTCGCTGCACGTGGTGGCTGCTGGCTATGCAACAACCTCTTTGGCTCTTTGCTATTTGCTATGCTTAGTTGGATGTTGGACCAAAAAGGCACAACCATTTGTATTTGTGAGGCAATGCTTCAGTGAAAAGGAGTCGGAGTGGGAGTGGGGTAGAGCTGAGAGAGAAATTTATGGTTGGGAATGGGAGGAGGGGCACCTATTGAACCCACCCATACTGATGGAGAGAACTAACTAGATATGATTCCTTCAAGGGTATACAGGATATTTCGTAAATATATGATGGGCAGCAGAACAGAACCCAGAATTGTACTACCTGAGAGTCTGAGACAGAGAAGGCAATCAATATTCAATACTAGGCTGGCTCATGGGCCCCGGCCGAAGTAGGGATTTGGGAAGAGGGCTTAAGGTGATTATCAGGTTCATCGGTTAGATAGTGCCGGACCGGAGAGGCGGAGAACCAAACCCAGTCGCCTTCCCTTCTCCGGCAGGATTTTACTTGTTAGATTTTGATAACATCATAACATGTGTTTTCCGCCGCTTGAATACGTCTACAGATTACTCAAGCCAATAGCCTAATTTGCAAAACAAAATCCCATTTATCTAATTTGACATTCCTTGACTTTTTTCCTTTTTATAGTTAAAATGTCTCTATAAATAATGAGTTTTTTGTTTTTTTACTGCAAAAGGGAGGATCACGCTTGACAAGTGTTTTGGTCTCAAATTTACCCATTAACATATGATAAGGAGAAGGGACATGTATGTAGACTCAATTTGGACCCCCAAACCAAGTACCAGCTGACAGCCTATAAGGGGCCATGGCCTAACGTTGGCCTGCCTATGACTATTGGGGTCTTGGGAAGAGTGGATTTGGATACAGGCCTAGCAAGCCTTCATCATTTATTTATTTTTCCCCAACCAAGTTGCCATTCTCAGACTCTAACCCATATTCTAATATGCTTGTGAGACCGAGATTTTAGCCATTGACTGCAGCCTAAGAAAGACTACTAGCATGCTTAAGCTCCTCTGCCTTGACCTCACAAATTAAGCTAGCTTTATTCAGTTGGAGGAGCTTGGTAATGAAGCTTTGTCCAGTATGTCCTTCCATGCCCACTTATCTATGAGGCTAGAGTCGCTACACCATACTCAAGACGGTCATGGATGTGCACAACTGCATTTCTCATCCGTTTTGCCCCTTTCAAATCTCCACAAAAGCATGCCTCGCAGCCACCTCACGGTTGATCCCCTTCGCACATTAAGAATATCTCTCATACTTGTCATGGGGAATGAGATTTTCTCATTTCGCTTTTTTAGAATGTAAATCTGATGGGTCTGAGGTTGGGGACTGTAGAGCTATAGTGGTGGCCATTGAAGGTAGAAGGCTAGCACGGGGAGAAGTGTGGAGGAAGGCTTAGGGTATATGTGAGGGATGATGACAACGACATACGGCACATGAAGGATGTGCCATGTGGAAACACCCTGGCACTTCAGCAGACAGCCAAAGCCAAAAGGGCGGAATATGTTGACATCTCATAGTGAGACCTTTTTTGGGTGCTTGCAGTTGCAGGGAAACTGATTGTGTTTTTTTTTTTCAATGGTTTGGTGGGGCAGTGAAAATACTGAAATGTGAGAAAGGTAGAGGCAATGGATCATGGATGCTTTTGCCTGGTAGCACTTTGTGGTAAGAAATTGAGAAATTCAATAAGAATATACATATGGTTATGTAAAGTCTATCTCAAAAGGAGGAACCTAATAAGCCAGAGCCCCACTGTTTATTCGGGCCAACCCAATTTGCACCCCTAACCTATGACCTAATTATTTAGTGACCCGACTGTGAAATGTGAGCCACCTACTGTTGTGACTTTGGGACAAACAACTTCTTTGCCCAACACCACCAAGACCAATTAAGGCACCCTCACCAATCCAACCCCATCTAACACTGGGTGAACCTCCCTTTTTATTTGTGATCCAAACCGCCAAATTGGACCAAACCAAACTGAAATTTCGGATGACAGCTTGGTTTGATCTTGATCTGGAAAATTTTAAAATTTTGCATTAAGAGTTTTATCAGGACTGTACTTTTTTTTCAATGTTGCTCTACATTTTAAAGACATATTGTTGTATTTCCTATATTATTATTGTTTGTTTTAATTTTGAACTTGTAATTTGATGATCAAGGACCCGTTTATTTTTGAGAAGTTGTGAATTTAATTTATATGACAATAACGGGTGACATTTGTTAACACTTGAATTGATATTTGAATTATGTTTGTTATTTATGCAGGTATATATGTCATATTTCGGATTTCTAATTGGGTTAAGCCCAATAGAATAGTCCCAAACTGTATTAAAAACTGAACCAGACTGTAATAAAGTGGTCTAGTCTGGTCTGGTTTCTATACTAAAACGATTTGGTCCTGTCCTGAAAATTTCTTAAACCCTAATTTTCTGGTTTGGTCCAAACTAGACCAAGTCATCAGACCACGAACACCCCTAGTAAAGGTGTTATGACTTTTCTTACCTTTTTGTAGGATCTGCTAAGGTCCCGATGCAGTTAGTTACTTTACCTTCTTTTCATTTTGCTTTTCCTTCATAGGTTTCATCCTGTCCCTCAAGCCTCAAGGCAATGACGTTCTGATGCGCTGCCATTGATTATAGTCAAAGAGCATCCTGAATTCGGTCAGTGTAATAGGAATATAGGACTGGCCTTTTCTTTAATTTATGACTGGATTTTGGCTCCAATACTTTATTGACATGGGCTAGGGAGTAGGATTCTAGTAATTCCCATGTAAAGTTTTGTGTGATTTTTTGTTGTTGACATGCAATGGAGTCTATACATCCTCCATGGTTGGGCTGGGGTCCTTGGAAACTTAAACTGGTTGTGGGCTTCAAATCTTCATTCAAAGATACACTGAAGTCTGCCAAAGTTCATGGTACAGCACTACAGCCAATTGGTTTTATCTTGACGGACAATGAGCCATCCCTCTCTTGGTCCATGACAGGTGAGGTCAGGGCTCAGCTTGGCCCCTTGTGGTCCCAAGACAGGCTGGGAGCCTGGGGTTCAACTAGGTTACTAACCTGATAACCACACTCCACAGGCCAGAGCCTGCTTCTCTTGTGATTGGTGGTTTCAATTCCTTGAGATAGTTTCGGGTGAACCCTTTTTATCAAAAAAAGAAAATGGTTGAAAAGCCAGGGATGTTTTATAGTCCACATTTTCTGTGTTTTGGTTTTAAAAACGAATTTGTTTTAGGGCAAAATACCTATGCCTCTCCTGATGTTTTTGATAAATACTTAAACCTCTCTTAACTTTTTAAATACCCAAATTATCCATGGATCATTTGTTTTTGGACCAAAATATCCTTATGCTGGTTTAGCGTAGTCTTTTTTTGTTGTTTGCACGTAGGGGTTTTTATTTTGCAGAATCCTTGAGAAGAGTGAGTTGGGCGAAGCTTGGAGAATAGAAAACTAAGCAATATGTTTAATAGTCATAGTAGGTGATGAATCAATTTTTGGTCATGTATCAATCTTTTGGCTAATTACCTCGTCATTTGGTTTGCTTCCAAGTGGTCGATGACTCAGGCTGAAGTGGAGAACTTTGGTTGCCGAGCTGAGTCGAGCTGGACAGGCTAGATGGCGAGCTGACTATAGTGTCGAGCTACCTGTGAGGTGCTGGGCTGATCAGGTGGCGAGCTGCCTGTGAGGCGCCATGATGATCAGGTGCAGGGCTGATCAGGTGGCGAGCTGCCTGTGAGGCGCCATGATGATCAGGTGCAGGGCTGCCTGTGAGGTGCTAGGCTGACCAGGTGGTGAGCTACCTGTGAGGCGTCAGGCTGGCCAGGTGCAGGACTGCCTGTGAGGTGCCAGGCTGACCAGGTGGCGAGTTGCCTGTGAGGCATCGGGTTGACTATGTGCAGGGCTATTTGTGAGGTGCTGAGCTGCATGTGAGGTGTCAGGCTGACCAGGTGGTGAGCTGTTTGTGAGGCACCGGGCTGACCAGGTGCAGGGCTGCCTGTGAGGTGCTAGGCTGTCCAGGTGGCGAGCTGCTTGTGAGGCGCCAGGCTGACCAAGTGCAGGGCTGCCTGTGAGGTGCCGAGTTGCCTGTGAAGTGCCAGGCTGACCAGGCGGTGAACTGGATTGATGAGCTTCGTTGCTCTTTAGAGACCTTCAAGGAACCAAATGTCAAAGGACCTGGGGTGGCTAACCCGGCGAGGTCGCTCCGATGCTTAAGTCAGTACTCTCATAGTAGACTGCGAGCTAAAAATCACAAAGTATGAGAGTTAGAATTTTCCTACTTGCTTACTTTTTTACTCGCCTCCTTACCATTGTGGTTGGTGCCTTTATATAGGCATTGTTTGGCGTAGGCTTCACGCACCATATCTGAGATTTCTACAAGGTCGTCTAAGTGGTTCGAGATTCATGGAGGTAACCGCTATGCACGTTGACCACCCTCTAGATTGTTCGACACGTGGGCCAACTTCTAAGGATCGTGGGAGTGTTGGGATATGTATGCCGAATTTGTCAACGAGCACGTCTCACAGGTCGCCACCTGGACCTCAGTCAGGCCGGCACGCCCTCGAGGGAGGTCGCTCCTTGCGTCGAGGTCACTTTGGCCAGTGACGAGGTGTTGCAGGCTAGCCCTGGACGAGGTGCTTCTAGCCGACCTGAGTTGTTGTCGAGGTCGCTAGTTCGACATAAAGGTTGGTCACCAAGTCGGTGTCAGTGCCAGGTCGCCAGGTCGGCGCTTATGCCAGGTTGCCAGGTTGCTAGGTCACCAGGTTGGTGCCTATGCCAGGTCACCAGTTCGGGACACCATCATCTTGGCTAAGTTGTTGCCTAAGTGGTCCCGGGTGTCACCCAATTGTTTCGAGATGCCGCATGTCACGATGTCATTGGAGGGCCAAATCCGCCCTGATCAATAGGGTAATGTTGGTCTTTGCAACATTTAAAGATGAGGGGAGGTTTGAGTACTTATCAGCTATGTTAGGGAACGTATAAGACTATAAGTATTTTACCCTTTGTTTTAAAAGGCTAAAAGCAGATGGTTTTGATATCTTCACATGGGAGAATAGCCCTTTAGGCTTCGTTTGAGAAGAGTGCAGCAGTGCAAATGCAAATAGATCCTTAATTGCCCACCCAAAAGACCTATGGGAAATACTTTCTTTGAGTCAAATAAGCTCCCATTTCAATTGAAGTTTATTATTAG
Organism: Nelumbo lutea; assembly: GCF_056320005.1. Taxonomy (NCBI): domain Eukaryota; kingdom Viridiplantae; phylum Streptophyta; class Magnoliopsida; order Proteales; family Nelumbonaceae; genus Nelumbo; species Nelumbo lutea. Next base: position 13,482,738 of record NC_142691.1, read on the forward strand.
TATTGAGATTAAATTTCATTCCCAAGGTAATTGCCCCATCAAAGTACAACAGGGAGATTTTTTTTTAGAATGAGATAGTTAAGCTACGTCTCACTATGGTAAAACTTCATCTTCTGCCCCACTAATTTGTTGTGATGTTAATTGTAATGGAAACAAATTTTTTGCCCTATTTAGTTTGGAAGGAGTACAAATGCAAATATGTAGAGTGTAAAATCTTGTATTTTGTATGTATTTGCACCAAGGTTTTAAAAATTGGATTGAACATGGAACTGTTTTGGAGATCGGTTCCCGGGTCGAACAGTCCAATCGTCTGGTTTGAATGAATGACCCATTCTGATTTGAAAATATAAAAAAAATTAAAACAAAAAATGACCAAAAATCATTATCCAAGTCAACGGGTTGACAGTTCAACCACCTGGGCCAGCGGATTGCTGATCAAATCAACGGTTTTTTTGCCCAGGAGTGGTTATAGGATGAAACGAAACCACTTGCCTGACTGGTACTCAGGTCAAATGGTCTGACCGTCCAGTCTGATCTGATTTTCAAAACCATGATTTTGTACTGTACATATTTATATTTTTACTCTTTCCATACTGAACTGAGCATAAAAGATTTTTAGATGCAAAAATATAACTGACATATTACAGTTGAAAAATTTTCTATTAACTTTACTTTGAAACAGAATCTAATTTTCAACCAATCGAAAGATGCGTCGTAGCAATTAGCACCTACCTAAGCTAACTGTTCATTCACTTGCTAAGGTCAAACAAATTAGCAATTCAATTCAACCAATTCAACTGTTATCTAATATTGTTATAAGCGGTGCTTAGATTGGTTCCACAGTGGCTCTGCTACCTAACCCATTTTTCTATTTGGTTCTATAGTGGAGGGGAAGTGGACCTCCTGCCGGGTTTGCAAAGCTAATAGACTCTACTCCATTAGTACTTCCGTCCCACATTTTCCACTTACATTCCCCCATCCCCTGAATCCTTACACAACCTTTCCCATTCAGGAGTATGGAGTACTAAGATTCCGATATATAAAGAGCTTTTATCAGAGGCTCTCTGTTTTTTATTGTGAGTATGGAGTACTCACAAACGTACTATATACAAAGAGAAAAGACAAAAAAAAAAAAAATATCAATAATAATATATTGAATATGAAACTTTCTCAAAGCTAAAAAAAAAAGTCTGCAGACAATATTTGTTTGTGTGTATTAATTTTTGTAGCATTCTCTGATTAATAGAAGCGTGTTCCATCATAATCCATACAAATGATTCCAAAGAACTGAAATATTGATTTATATAGAGATCGTATTCAGCTTTTGGCCATTTCTAACTGGATTGTTTTGGTTGTTGGAAAACTAACCAAAAAAGCTTTTTAATGTCACCAAATTGGCAATATTAGATTTTTGTTTTCTTTCACTAGCAATGCAGTAGATGCTTCAGGTGTGAAACCGTGAATACAGATGAAATGATGAATGGAATTTGATAGTATAAATATACTAGTTCCAACTTCCAAGACTACGGTACAGACAATTTGTTATAAATAAAACGAAAGAGATGTTTTTTAGCAAAAGTGGTTCCAAATCCCTCCCTGTTTACTGGGACCAACTTGAAAATGAGCCTGGAATCATGTGTAGCAGTCGCCTTTGGAATTGGTTATCTTGGGACTAATGCCTGACCAAAATTAGGTCACAGGGCTACTAATTAAGAAGAAGCGGTATAAGCCAGGAAGGTCTACTCCCTTGTTCTAGGTACCATTTAATATTCTTTATTGGAAGGCAAGCTTCATGGAGAAAACAAACACATCTGATGGAGTGATTAGTAACAATAATGTTTTCAAAACTGGACTGCATCTTTGAACCGGAAAAGCCAGGAACCGGTCATCTAGCCAGTTCCGCTTCAGTCAAGAATTGCTTTTGGTAAAAAATCGTTGATTTGGAAGGTGTTCTGTACTGTGGATGAAAAATTGGTAGGTGTGGATTGATTCACACCACACCCTATGACAAGGACCAATCCACACCACACCACAGTCCACAGTTATTCTGAATTATGGATAAACTGTATGGATTGGACTAGTTCACACCCACAGTGGCGTTTTGTAGCATGGTGTGGATCGGTCCACACCACACTTTTTTTTATTCCATGTATCTTATTTACATTTTATGAATGAAATACACAGTTAATCATAAATGTCTATTTTTGCATTTTTTATGATAGATATTTTAAAAAATGCATCAATGAATTAATATTAATTTTTTATAAAACAATATTAAAATATTTAAATTTTTAAAAAATATATTAAATATTTAAAAAATATTATTTTATTGATGAAAACATTAAAAAATAAAAAAAATAAAAATTTGTATTACTTTATTGATGAAAATATTAAAATTTATAAAATTATAAAATTAATATTTTATAAAACAATATTAAGTAACATTGGTAATGTGTAGGGTTTTAGAAAGAGTAGTGAAGCACAAAATCAACAATCAATCGTGGAAGGGACCAAATCACGATTTTTTACTATTTACGAGATTTTGGGGTGTGGATGGGAGTGTTCCACGCTATATTGGGGTGTGACGTGGACCGGTCCCGTCCACACCCAATCGAACGAGACTAAATCCTATGAAACGGTCCCGTTCACGAGATATACACAGTTCTGAACCCCACCTTGGTCAGTGAACTGATGACCTGGGCAGTCGAACTGTTGACCCAGACAATGGTTTTTTGGTCGTTTTTTACTTTTTTATTTTTTTGTCAAAATGGGTTGTCTGCCTGTCCGCTTGTTCGTTCGACCCGAGAACCGGACCTAGAATGATTCCCTGTCCAAATCAGTTTTAAAAACCTTGAGTAACAAGTTAGTAGACAAGAATATTGAAGGATGAGAATGAAGTACTCTCAATTTTTGCAATTTCCCTTCAAAGTTCAATCACATCAGCTTAACTTTTCTCCTCATAGAGAACGCCTCAGAAGGACCTCACAAGAGATGCTTATGAGGACATTTTTCAATTCATGACTGAAACATAATGTGAGGCGCATTCTGAGTAGCAGATCTTAACTCCTACACAACAGGGGTAGCCAATCCTCCAACCCATGACCCCCCGCCCCCAACACTGGTGTAGGCTCAATTCGATTGCCTTTCCCATTGTTTTCAAAACCGGACCAGATCAGACGGTCGGACCAGAAAAACTGGGAATCGGTCTCCTGACCGGTTCCGTTTTCCTCCAAAACCGTTTTTTCCTTCAAAACCGTTGATTTTGATTAGCTAACCATTGAATCGGCCAGTTAACTGTTCGAACCACTTAAACAGTTTTGACTGCTTTCCAATTTTCCAGTTTTTTTAAAATTTTGTCAAAATGGGCCGATCATTCGAGTTAAACAGTTGGACCATTCGAACTAGTAACCAGACCCTTGACCGGTTCAATCACCGGTTCGTTTTTAAAAACCATGGCCTTCCCTACAACCAACGGGAGGCCTTATCAACCAACCGATTGGTAGTTTGATGGGGTTGGTCTTGTAAATGTCAATCTTTCAAACGCAAAACGGCAATTTTACATTCATTGAGTACTTGCTTGAACCCTAAAATGCGCCTTTAGACTTAATTTGAGAAGAAGACAAATACAAATATACACACTATAAATACACACAAAATAATACAAATTCAAGATTTTACACTCTACATATTTGTTTTTATACTCCTTCCAAACTGAGCCTTAAGGCCGCAGTGCTTGTACTGCAATTAAATATTTAAATGTATAGTTAAATTAAAACCCTTTTTAATTATCCAAGTTTTGTTTAGCCCTAAATTAATTTTATGGATAAAATCTTCTAATCAATGCTACTTCACAGCTTGCCCACAGATTCAGGGTGGAATAAGCCATTTGTTTATGATTTGAGTGTTACGTACCATATCATATACTTAATTGTTAAATATTATTGTTTACCAAAAAAATTGTTAACTATTATTATAATTAATTAATAAATAGTGAAAAAACAACCCATCATATTGGCCAATTAAAAAAATGTAACTATTTTAATCTTGTATGAATGTTGAAAATTGAAAGTTGAACCTACTGGCGGCAAAACTAAATTAAAAGTTGTTTAAATGTATTATTCTTTTCTTCTTTTCTTTGTTTTTTGAAATCAAATCTGTTGTTTTTTTGTGAAACAGTCTTTTTTTGTTTAATTTTTAAATCTAGCAAAAGAAATCCAAGAAGGATGGGCCCATCTTCCAGATGTTTTTGGAAGGGTTCAAAGCAGGATGGTCGGTGGAACAGAAGGCCAAATTAAACTAAAGGGACCACTGTATATTGATTCCAGTTCTATATCCCTTCTTTTATGATGAGAGATTTTTTTTTTTTTGAAAGATGGCCTACCATTCCAAACCATCTTCGATTTTCAAATTATATATAAAAGGAATGCTGAATAAATGTGCAGACTTAAGATCTACTAGTGTGTGAACCGAATTAATTGGATCTACTGAAAGAAATATGAAAGACTGGGTTTTATAAATGTTTAATGAAATATTCTACCAAATTAACCAATGGAATGCTAATGGCACGACCAAATTGTTGGAATCCAGTGTTCCGGGGGCTTTATCACAAAATATAACTGGCCTAAGTGTGCTCAATTAGGGGATATTTGGAATTGTGACCGTTTATTGAGAAATTGGGCATGTCTCATAAATTGGGACTCCATCGTCAAATTTGGCGTTTCATGCATTGGTGAACTGTTTCCCCAAACGGTTGATTAATTGGCCATTACATGTATCCTATGTGGTGCTTACCTATCATCACATACAAGAAAAACGGTGATGAAAATCACTATACCAAACAGCATAGTGTTGTTACTGTTTGCGTGGTAGAAATACTCTCAAACAAAATTAAAGCGTTTATTTTTTTGTGAAAAGCAAGTCTTGGAAGCATTGACGTTTTTTTTCTTGAAAATCAGTCCCAATAAACGTCCACGCTTCCAAACACCATCTTAGTTTAGAAAATGTATAAATATAAATATGTACAATATACATGGTTTTCAAAACCGGACCAGATCGGATGGTTAGACCAAAAAAATCAGGAAGATGATCAGTTCCGTTTTACTCCAGAACCGAACCATTATTTCCCCCAAAATCATTGGTTTGGTCAATAAACCACTGACCCGAGTGATTGAACTGTTTAAATCGTTCAACAGTTTGACCGATTTTTTATTTTTTTATTTTTTATCAGAACGAATCATTCATTCAATTCGAACGTTCGGACTGTTCAACCCGAGAATTGGACCCTTCACAGATTCGTTGTTGAGGTCAATTTTAAAAAACCTTGAGAATATAAATACATATAAATTAAAAAGCTCACTTTCCTACTAATTTTTTCAGTTTTCTCTGCCTATGTTGTTGTCCACGCCCTATCCACTATACACTGCAGCGGCACATCTCATAATACAAGATGGCAACCTCCGTTTTGGGTTCAGATTTGACAGGTGTCCTATGCTGAATAGATGTCATTTGGTCATGAATTATGCCACGTACCAACAAAATGGTGGTTCGGTTGGTATGTTAGTTGGATAGACCCAGATGCAAATTCAATCCCGCTATCACCACCTAGTTGAAAAATGAAAAGTTAGTGTGTGTGTTAAAGTACGAAAAATTTATGCCACGTCAGTTGTGACAACTGCTGATTCACTCGGTAGCTGATGACACAATGACGAATAGTTCGGATATCCTGTCCCCAATGCACTGGAGTAGTGTGTTGTGGGTAGACGTGGGCAAAATTATTGTGGGAAGGAGATTCGAAGTCCCGTATGATTTTCTTCAGGGTTCAAACTTCAAAATAACTACAATATAATATATTAGCTTTTGGTTTCTGCATTCTACAACGCCATGCATCGTGCAGCAGCAGCGGCAGCAGCTTTGTTATTGTATTTTAAGGTTTTCGATCTAATGAAATGGTAAATTGACTTCACTTCGTATAAACTATCTTCTTTGTATGAAAAGAAAGGAGCGATCATATCTTGGGTTTCGAGATTGACTACTGTTAAATGGAAACGAACGGTCTCTTCATTCTCTAATTTCTAGAATAATTTGGACTTTGGACCACAATATCAGATTCAAACAGATCACACCCGTGTTTCTTCTACCGTTTCCTCTCGACTGCGAATTAACAGTCTGTAAGAGGTTTTATAAGAAGGACAAATGAAAAGGAAAAACAAAATGTACAGAAAAGAAGAAATTGCATGCATGTGTCAAGTGGGGAAGGTCTGGTTTCTCTGGTTCTGAAAACATGCAACCACTGACAACTTATACAAGGTCGCAATTTACAGGTCCCGGGCCTTATATAACCCAGGAATCTCCTACTCTCCCTACATGAAAACAAAGACAATCGACATAGCTCAAAACATTGAGTCATTATTTCTTTTTTTTTTTTCTCCCTTTCTTTGGAAGAAAATAAGTGAGGGAATCTGACCAACCTTTATCTTTCCAGACATAAAAATTGATGAGGCATGCATGCAGTTCATTCAGACCGTGGTTTGAATATATAATATCTGGCTTCTGGCATTTGAATGAATCCACTTCCAGTTGTTGAAGACAAAATGGTAATGACTTGATCTTTCGTGAAAATTTGGGATGAATTTATCTCAAAACTTTAATGGGGGAGGTGGCAATGCACCCATTTTAGATAATGAAATTATTTTTTAAAATATAAATTAAAATGACAATCAAATAATTCACTTCAATTGACACGCAGATTTAGGGGTGAGCATTATTCGGTTAAAACCAAATTATCGAATCGAAATTTTCGATTTTGGTTTCTTTTTGGTTTTTGAGAAATTCGATTCGGTTAATTTGGTTTTTAATAATTTCAGTTTTCGATTTTGATTTTCAGATTTAGAAATTTGGTTAATCGAAAAACCAAATTAGCTAAAATTCATTATATAATATATAATATATAATGTACAATATATAATATGCTTTATATTTATATATTAATATATTATATATAATCTATTATAATGAAATTAAATTTTATAATATATAATAATATATATATATTGTAGGTTATAATATATAATAATAACTAAATTCGGTTTTTAACAGAAATAATCGAAAACTGAACGAAAAATTTTGATTCGGTTATTTCGATTTTGTTGAAAATTGGTTTCGGTTTTTGATGGTGTGCAATTCGGCCAGTCCTAGCTGTCGACGACCTTGCCTCTTACTGGAGCAACGAGGAGCCTGAAACGGAGAAGATGAGGGAACTCCAGGGTGAACCCGGCGATATTGCTCCGAAGCTCAAGTTAATATTCTTTCAAAGGCAAGACAAAACCAAATGGCGCAAAGTTTGCATACCTTGTTGTTGGGGGTAGGGGGCCTTTTATAACCACTTTACGCACTCGCTTCGAGGCCTCTGTTAGGTCGGGTATGATTACTTCTGTGTTTCTGCCAGTTTGGGTGTCATCCTTTCTGCTGGGACATAACTACCACTACTCCTTGTTGGAGTCGTCTCTATAACTGGAGATGGTGGTGGCAGGTGGCCGTTTGAAGTGCGACTGTCAAGCGTCAAATCCTAAGTCAGTCAGGTGCGCCACCCCTGGATACGAACTTCCTCGGTGTCAGGCATGGTACGGTTGTTCAGTTTGGCGTCCTGGAGGCGAAGTGCTGGAGTGGTGAGCGATGTGAAGTCTTGAGTTCGGAGATGTGCTCCGAACTGCCATAGGACAGGCCAATTCGGATAAGTGTGTCCCAAACTGCCATAGGGCAGGCCAATTCGGGTTACTACCCTTCGGGTTTGGCTCGGGGCCTAAGGGAGAGTTTGGGCTCCCAATAGGTAGTTCGGACTGCTGGTAGGGAGTTTGGACCGCTAATTCCTCCCTTTGGTGTTCGTGCCTTAGGCGCGCTGTTGTACCGAGCTGTTGCCTTTACCACGTGTTGCGTAACTACGAGGTCGGGCCAAATCTTCCTTCATCAGTTTTCATTCTAGTATTTCGGTTTTAAAAAATTTGATTTATTTGGTTCGATTTTTAACCAAATAAATCAATTGCTCACCCTTACCCAGATTCTCTATTAGTAAATAGAATTCATGCATTTATTTTAAGCTTTATGAGGCTTTAATTAATTTCTTTCTAGCAACTGATTTCACCCTAGCTAAGTTATCCCATCCTAACGTTGAGGACTGAAAAGTTGATTAATAGTTATGTGACAAAGTCGTTGATTGTTTCCTAGTTTTTAAAAGAACCTCAAATATGCCATTGCATTATTAGATAGTCTTTGAACTAATTAACATATATAATTTAGATGCCACACATTCTCACTAACGCAACATGTTCAGTTTATTATCTATATACTGAAGATTTTGTCTATAATAATTAATTAAAAACAATCTAACTGGACCAACTACAAGATTAAGTTGTTTTGAATGGTTGGGAAACAAGAATTATTGTATTATCTAGGAGATCATCATCATTTAAGCCTTATCCCAACTATATAAATCAGTTACAAGAATCCTATTTTGTCATTCCAATCTGTTTAATGTCATATTGGTTGTTAAATTATGAATACTTAAATCATTTCTTACTATTTGGCAACGACCCATACCCATGTCGTTTTTGCTTTATTTCTGGCCCCTTCAACTTGCAATTTGCAATAAATTGCTTCTCCTTAAATGGATTGTATTCTCTGTGAAACAATCCATTTAATAATTAAAGGCATCAAATCAAGCTGTTTTTTGGTCTAACAGATCCCATACATGAGATCCACAACATAAACTAGTTGTCTGAAATAAACTTGGTACTGTTATACTTATGGTGGTACTAAGGCTGAATGTTTCACCATATATGAGTGTTCTATAAATTATAAAACAAAAGTTTATATTTTATTGGTAAGAAAAACATTAATTGAATAAGATATACTCCCTCTTGCATATAAAATAAAACAAATTGTTTTCAACTTGTGAAGCAGCAACTAAGTATCCCAAGACAATAATTTAAAGCTCCTTAGATTTTAATAATGATTTTCTTTTTCCAATCTTCATTTGTTGAAATCAAATTACTAAGCCCTATATAACTGCTTCTTTGTCTCACATTTTTGCCATACCCCAAATTGCTATTAAATTAAGTTGATAGATGTTGATTCTGCAAATAGCTGCCCAAATGAGTGGAGGCACTTCATTCCCTAAATAGCAGCAGACCATGCAGTCCTTGCAGCAACGTTAATACAGACAATAGCAGCTCTTAGATCACATGCAGCATTTTAGCAATTTTCAGACTTATCCATGGTACCTAACAAAGTCTACATTGCTGGCATAAACAGGGACAGTAGATTTTCTATTATAAGAAAACAAGAGACAAATCTTCACATTAATTCAGAAAAGTCAGCAGATTCTTCAGCCTTGAATGGCGCAAGTCATGTGAAACCTTATCCTTCATTCCTTCATTCACTATTTCAAATTTTCTTCTCACTGCAGTCTATTAATGAATCCTATATATATATATATATATGGGTCATGACAACCCATTTGGCTGCCAAAATGTAGAGGATTAATTGGTTTGGAACAAGAAACCTACTAATAAGTCACCAAGAAAAGAAGGAAAAGGACATGAGAAAGAACAAAAAATTAAGAAAACTTGGTTAGAAGCTTAGAGGAGTTAGAGCTGGCAGCTATATATGGCCTTTAGGAAACCAAGAGGAAGAAAAGTTAATTGGATCTCATTATCCAAAGCTAAGCTCTAGCGTGTCATTGCCCACTTTCCACCACAACATGAAATCACTTTGTGTTATGGTACAGAGGAATAAGGGTCCCTCCCATACGCTCATTAGCCATTACTATTTCCTTGTATCAAAAAGGAAAATCATTAACTGACACAAGTCGTAAGCAAGTGTGGAACCCATTTAGGGTAGCCTCCTGAGTTGGAATGACGAGATGATTCGTTTTTATATGTTTTGTCCAAACTCCCTTTATATCCTTTTTTGGCTCACTCCTAATTCCTTCCTCCCTCGAATTGATTATTGTTTTCCATCTTAATTAATGGAAAGGCCCATTTCTTTTGAATTCTCGAGGAAAAAAATAATCTTAAATCTGTTTTATTTACATTCATTGCACGGTTAATTGAAAAACTAATAGGGTCTTCAAAGTAGAAGCATCGACATAGGCCTGGAAGTTCATGCCTTCATTTTTATATTCTTTCTTTTCTTTAGGCGGTTAGGCCCTTAAATATCTGATGATTCTTGTCTATTTTAGGTGATATTTGGGAGTGGTTATTGCTTAAATAAGCGCTTTTTAGATAAATGCTTATTATATAAGCAGTTTACGGGTGTTTGGTGAATAAAATGCTTCTTTCAAATGAGGTAGTCTAGGCATTTGATAATTAGGTGGCGCGTCAAGACAGGTCAGAAACACACACACAATAAAATAAAATAAAATAAAATAAGAAATCCCAAAATTTGGGTTTCTTCAAAAGTGCAAGCTAACATGCCAAGTGAGCCACCCCTCATTTGGCGCTGGTTAATTGAGATGGTGTTTGGTATTGATATAGCTTTACGAAAAAATGGTACTAACTTGAGCATTGTAGATAAGTTTAACAAAAAAATGCCTAAAAAATTATTTGGTTGAGCAGTTTATCTGATAAATGGCTCTCTTGAAAATCATGTGGTTTGTTTATAAAAAAAAAACACCGATTTTGATGTTTTTCATTTTAAAAACCGATTTTTCACTATTTAGCTTATATGACGCCTAATAGAGCTGAGGTGTAAAAAAATCATACAAAACGTTTATCTTATAAACGCCATAGATACCAAACAACCTCTAAGGTTCCTCTACTGTTTCTTGCACTGGATTAATTGCTAACCCGACTAATAAGCTGGAGACATGGATAACCCAAGAGAGTCTATTAAGGTCCGGGTTTACATGTCGGAGCTCCACTTGCAAATGCAGCTTTGAGAAGCTAAAGTGGTAATATGCTAAACATCTCTTTGATTGGGCATGAAACTTGTAGTAGCACCGGAGTTGCAGCACAAGTTGAGGAAAATGCATATTTGTCGGATTTTTTGGTAGAATTATTTGTAGGATTCATGCATGGTTTTTTCTTGGTTGTCAATTTCTCTTGGTCAATTTAACTTAATGTATTTTAGGCAAATTTTATTGTGCATCTGCTGCATTGTGTAAACGTGCAGCCAAGGTTTAAAATTTCGACACTTATTAGGTTGTATTGACTGATATTATATCGGTGGCCTTTCTATACACCCATACAGGGGGTGTTTTTGAGGTTTGACCTGGTTTAAGGGATAGACGGACTTAAACCAATTCCTCTGAACTAGTTAAAAAAAAATAAAAAACGAGTCAAGATACAGATCCATACGCCCAATATTTGAATCTTGCATGTAGCCAAAAACATGAATTAACGATATTTTTTATTCATGTCCTACTGAACATCAAAGTACACTTTATTAAACTTTAAACATGAAAATGCATTCTGTAAATCATGAACTAATAAAAATTAAAATGTTTAACAAGATTGGTTAGGTCTAAATTTAACATGCGGCCAATATCAATATCAATTGAAGGGGCATTAGCCAATATCTATAATTTTGTTTTTCAACTACCACATCAACAAAATCATATTATTTTAACTGCAGTAGCAGTTTATTTTTGTTTTGGAAAAAATCATGCATAATTAACCTAAAATGTGGATTTTTTTTGAGTCTCTAAAATACTATTACCAAAAAAAAGTGAATCTAAAGATGATGGATCATGGACATAGGGCTGCAAATCGGGTTGCCCGATGCCGGTAAGTTTCCGGCATCTGAGTCAGAATTTGACGCTACAGTAAGTTTCCGGTACATGTCCGTCAAAATCTTGCGACGGAAGCATGTGACAGACATACCGACTTACCGAGTTACCGACTACCGAAACGACCGTCAGATCGTTAGGAAACCCCCGTACGATACAGTAGCAAATAATTATCTGACCGTTAAAAAGGCTTCCCGCCTTCCGCCTTCGATTTCTTTCTCAGGCACGTTGGAGCATTGGAGGGTCGTAGAGTGTCGCCACGTGTTAATACTGACAAGTCAGACTCGTGAGCCCCACATGGTCAGCGCAGAACAGATTCGACGTGAACCCTTCGTATTTTTTAGATTTTTGGTCCCGACCACGATCTCATCTCCCACCCCCACCCTATCCAACGGTCACGTTCTCGGGAAGTACCCCGCCGATGAAATTACCCAATCCCCCCCTTCCCAAAAAGAAAATTGGGGCAGATTTCCGCCCATGAAAATAACAGTAACGAAACGACCGTCTTCTTATTCATCTAATTTACTCTACTTTCCTCATTTTTCTTATATTCAATGTGATGTCCTTTTCCAACTGGTAAAGGGCAAATCTCTCTTCCTGGAATTGTAAAGTACTCTAACTTTGTGGGGACACAAAGGCAATTTATATAAAGGGAAGGGCTCTGAAATGAAAAGCTGCCAGGTATATAACAGGTGTAGTGTAACTTTTAGTGGAGCCAGATTCATAAGATTTTCGTAAATTACACAGTTAAATAAACCAAGTAAATTTTCTTTTTTTCTTTTTCTTTTTTTTTAAATCAGGCGGAGAGAGAGAGAGAGAGAGAGAGAGAGAGAGAGAGAGAGGCATCCGATAATAAAACCAGTCTCCCGCAGTGCATCTCCTGTGACATTGTAGTTTAAAGAAGGAAGGAGAATAGGAAGCGAATCTCTCTCCTCTGGTTTGGTTTCTGTGATCTTTGAAACCCCAGCCGTTAGCGCCTTCAACGGATTCCTGTCGTCAAAGCATTATGCATTTTTAATTACTGTGCTAGCCTTAGTTGCCGAATAATGGACGGAAAGCCGCTGGAGAATGCAATTGCTTCTCTTACCATGTCGTTGGATAGGGTTTCATTACATTTTCCATCTTTAGACCTTTCGCAACGCAACTTGATCGATGACCTTAGAGACTGGATTGTTTGATCGACCGGAGGAAAAGATTCCGGGAAGAAAAATTACATTTTTTTCCGTTTCCGGCGGCGTTCGACGGAGACTCTAGCCATGGCTGCAGGAAAAGGAAATCTGGAGAGGATTAGGAGGGCTATTCGGACGGTTTTCTTCATGTTGACAATGGTAGCATCGCTTCTGGTTTTGTCAGCACCTCTACTCGTCGCAGTCGGAGACATTTTAGTGCCGTTTGTATTGGTTTCGAGTTTTACATGTGTGAGATGCTATAGCCTCAAAGAGCATTTGCAGAGATATGGCTTCAGAAGTTCTCTGGTGGACATTCCTCTTGTTTCCGTCATCAGATCTCTCGTCATAACTTGTATGATATTTCTCTTTGTTCATTTCGACAATTTTCCCTTTTTAATATGCTATCTTTCATCGACGATTGGAGAATGTTGCTGGTTTCTCTATACATACACCAGAAATCCCACGCTCCTAATGCATTACCCTAGAAACATCCCTGACCGTGTATAGTGTTTTTCAATGTCCTTTTTTTTTCCTCTGGTTTGAAAAACTGGCTAAAATTTTCCCTTTCGGGGGAAATAAGTCTTCATATATATATATATTTTTTTAATTCAATTTTTGGAAAAAAATGGATTATGAGCCGGGTTTAATGATAAAGAGAGTGTTTCTGGTTGATTTCGGAGTAATTGAACAATGGAAATGTGAACATGGCTGGCTTTTTGAATAAATTGAATGCATGATTTGGATGATTATTTGAAAAGATGATTGGCAATAGCACCAGTTTTGAGAACAAATTGGATTAATTGATGGTTAATGATTTTTTTTATACAAATGCTTATCTTGGCTTAAATTTACTTTTCTTGTCAGGTGTTTATTCAATGTGTGATGGCCTTGGGCTCTCACACGGGCCTTATCTTGGAACTGTCACGCTCTGTTCCTTTATTTCCATTCTTGTTCTATCAGTGAAGGCATGTACTTTTACTGTAAATTCGGAAATCGAGGCAGAAGCTTCATCATCTTCTCTGGCAAGGCAGAAGCTCCATTTGAAGAAGTCTTGGGGGATGCCCGTTTTGTTCCTCTCTTCACTAGTCTTTGCACTTGGGCATATCGTGGTGGCTTACAGAACTAGCTGCAGAGCGAGGAGGAAGCTCCTCTTCCACAGAGTTGACCCAGAAGCAGTAAGATTATTAGTGTTCTTTTTCTCATTGCCTATATATATCTCATCATTTCCGACGTGTTTCTTTGCATTGACTTCCTTTTGGTTTTTCAAATCCAGGACCTTTATCCATTTCCAGATTTCTTTCGGTCCAAGTACAATAAGACAACGTTATTAAATGCATAAATTGATTCTCTTAAGTCTTAACCCAGTTTTTGCCTACCCTTGACCAAATTTGAAACATAAAGTTTTTTCTTGGCCATTATATAAAGACAGATCTTAAAGCCTTCTTTCTTTGCATTTCACCAAATTCTTCTAAAGAATTAACCTACACAGCATTTAGATTTTGGATTGGTCATCTTACAAGCATTCTATTAAATCACAGGTTCTATCATGCAAAAGTGTGTTCTCTGGTTACCAGAAGGTCCCACGATCTCCTACACCCTCTTCAGGAAAGACCCCAAAGAGTGACAGTGAAACATGGCAAAAACCTTTAGCTATAGCTCGCTATGAAGGAGAGCTCCCAGTCAGATTACTTGCAGAAATTGATAGCTTATTTATAGCCTGCCAAGGCCTCACTCTTCATTACAAACTCAGCTTCTCTGAATCTCCTCGCTCTTTAGCCTCCAGGCCCTCCACTACCTTTCTCGATCCCAGTATCAATTGCACTTCACCAAGAATGACATCTGGAAGACTAAAGCTTGATCGATCACCTTTAACCATCCCATCTAAAATCCAGTACCATCTTCATAGGAGCATCAGTAACCAATTTCATGGTTCCTCTTTATATGACCCATTATTGGATAGTTGTGCAGTTTCACCTGCTTATGTGTCTAAAGATATCCCCATTTTGAGCCTAAATGATGGTGAGACTGAAACGTGTCTCTCCAACTCTGTGATTTCAGAAGGAGATGTAGAGGCATCTGGAAAATTTGGTATTGTTTTGGTCCATGGGTTTGGAGGAGGAGTTTTTTCATGGAGACATGTAATGAGAGTTCTGGCACATAAGGTTGGTTGCACGGTTGCAGCTTTTGATCGACCTGGTTGGGGATTAGCTTCTCGGCCACGGAGAAAGGATTGGGAAGAAAAGCAATTGCCTAATCCTTATAAGCTTGATACACAGGTAATTCCTCATTGATGAGCATTTTTATTTCTCTAAATTTTTGTGTGTTACTTGGGTACTAGAATTGGTGGGGAGTATTAGACAACTATCAGGAAAATGCTTCTGCAGCTTCCATAAAGTCTATCAAGAAATGTCTACTCTTTTGAAATTTAAAAGTAGTCCTAATCCATATACTCTGGTCAAACTAGAAGTTACTACAAGAAGCTTTGCAACTAAAGAACTAACTCGGCTTGCAAAATAAAATAAGATGGTTTGGTAGGAAAGTGCATAACTATTCTTGTTTAGGAAGTTAGACAAGGTTTGCATGCAAATTTTCATCTAATGCAAATGCAAATTAGTTAAAATGTTGCTTTCTAGATCATCTATGTTGATATTTTTCTACTCAATTTATCAGTTGAGAGGATTCAGAAACATCTATGGTCATCTATGGTTATATTTTGACAACTTTATTTATGAAAGGAATATTTGGTTTCTGTCTCCAACCTATCAGTGGAAAGAAATTCAAATTATAACAGTGAAGTTTGTTTTTGGGAGTTCTTGTACATGTTCATCATGAACTCGTTTCTTTTGTGATCAATTGAAATATTTAAAAAGCTTAATCTGGTGCTTTTCCTGTGAACATAAAAGATAGGAGATATAGGAAGTGAAGTCAAGCTCTTGAAACTGTCCCAATCCAGTACATTCATTCTTTCAAAGTAAGGAAATATAGGAAGTGACCTTACAAACTTAAGACACCATTTTAACAATAAAAATAGAAATGGAAATTATATCTGCTAGCTTCGACTGTTGAGACACACATTGTAGTTGTTTGGGTTGTAAGTAATTACCCCCCTCTCTCGGTTTCTTTACTACATGTGATTAATATGTCTTGTTCTGATGCATCAGGTTGACCTCCTCCTCTCTTTCTGTTCAGAGATGGGGTTCTCTTCTGTGGTACTTGTTGGGCATGATGATGGTGGTCTGCTTGCTTTGAAGGCTGTACAAAAAGTTAGGAAATCTACAAATTCTGCCCATGTGAGTAAACCTGCTAGATTTTCTTTCCCAACTAAACATCTTTTTGTTTACTGTCTTTAAACAAAAGGAATTCCTTCACCTGATAAGGATTTTTAAATTTACTCTCACAAGCACCCAAAATTGTGAAGTTTCAACTAAATCTTATCTTAATAAAAATAAAAAGAGGATTTTCTTCATTGTGACTGTAATTCTGAACTTCTATATAAATGGTTTATTCTTCTGCTTTAGAGTTTTGGAGAGCAAAACCTTATAATTTTGGAAAGCAAGTAGAAATGACCTTTACTTGAATGGTACAAGGTGCTGTGAGGTTGCCTATTGTCTTTCCATTGTATGGCCAGCATATTGTACTGGGTTTGTTGCTTGATACATTTTGATACGAACAACACAACTGGATCAGATTAAATTCTTAAATAATTGGATGTGCTATGAGTAATATCTATCAATGTAGCTAAATGTTTACATATCTTTCTCCATCCTTTCTTCAATTTGTTTAATTCTTCTTTCTCTGCATCTCAGGTAGAGATTAAGGGTGTTGTACTTCTCAGTGTCAGCCTGTCAAGAGAAGTTGTCCCTGCCTTTGCCAGAATCCTTCTTCGCACTTCCTTGGGGAAGAAGCACCTGGTCCGTCCTCTTTTGCGAACTGAGATTACTCAAGTGGTAAACAGACGTGCTTGGTATGATGCTGCAAAGCTTACAACTGAGGTTTTGAACCTCTATAAGGTAGTTTTATATGTTTGGCAATGCCAGAGTCTTCTTATATATGTAACATTTTTTTTTCTTTTCAATCAGGATAAATTGGTCACTACTCACTAGGTCTTCTTTATATACTGACAAAGTAAAAGATGCATTGTAAAAAATCCATTTAGCTTTCTCTGACTGTTTCTTTATGCATTCATCAGGCACCATTATGTGCGGAAGGTTGGGATGAAGCACTTTATGAGATATCTAAACTGTCATTTGAAACAGTCCTTTCATCAAACAGTGCTGCAGCATTGCTAAAAGCAGTTGAAGACCTGCCAGTTTTGGTTGTGGCAGGTGCAGAAGATTCCTTGGTCTCTCTAAAATGTTCTCAAGCTATAGCTTCGAAGTTTGTAAATTCTGTAAGTATTCTGTTTTAAATTAATCGCCCTTATCCTTATCATTAGTGGCTACTGTTACAATATGCTGCAATTTTCTAGCAAAGAAATTTAAGTTAGTGATCCCGGCCTTTGGGCTACTATTGCCAGTTTCTGTCAATGGCTTAACCCATCTTTAGTATCCATTCAAGCAGTTGGGCATGGATCACTCATGAAGTTCATGGCATGTCTAAGTAACGTGTGACCAAGATAATTGTTGCCGCTTTTTGTGGATTACATGTTTAGCATATGATTAACAGAAAGATATCTCCATAATGTATGCCCCAATGTTAGCATTGGCTATAGTTTTGTGTCCAGGGCAACATCTCCGTAATGTATCCCCCCATGTTGAGCATAGGCCACGGTTTTTTTACCATGTTTTTTTCTTGTATGGTTCTATTTTATATTCTAAAATTTGAAATCATATGATCATTTTTTATGACTGTGAATTGTATTGATGTAGAGACTAGTTGCAATATCTGGATGTGGCCACCTTCCACATGAGGAGTGCCCCAAGGCATTACTTGCAGCTCTATCACCATTTATAACCAGAATCTTGTCATCACAAGACCATCAGCAGAGCTTGCAAAAACAATAGCAATTTTTAACTTATTATTAGTGTGCGCAATAGTTATGCAAGTTTCTTTTTTTCTTTCATTATTATTTCTTTTCTATTTATATCAAGAGTAGAGCTAAACATCCACTCTCCTTTTGGGTATTTTTGAGATGTAGCTTGGAGCCAGGCCCTAGCTCTGGCCTCTAGGGTTTTTGAGCTCTCCCATGTATTCCTTTCTTTTCTTTTCTTTTTTTTTTTTTTTTCTGTGATGCTTGTTGAACAGTGATTCTAGTTTTCCACTAAGGGAGTGGAAAATGTCATATATTTGTATATTATTTAGAGTGATGATAATGAAAATTCTTCAGTTCAGATGATTGTTCCATATCAAATGAAAAAGCTATTCTCTTTACTCAGTTGAGCTATTATTACATCATTTTATTTGACCTGTTTATCTAAATATTTGCACTGGAATCATATTCTCATCTGTTCAGATTCCCAACCTGTGGTCCAGGCCCTGCAGTCTTCTAATCTCATGCTCCCTTGGCAATCGATGTATTTGTGCCACAAAACAAAACTTCTGCTGCAGAAATTTACCGTCTTTTTGTTATGTAAATAGGGGTGTAAATATTCAAGCTCATGCTATAGCTCAATTTGCCAAAGGATGTCAGGGTGTGTGGATATGTGGATGGATAGTATACCTGATTGGCTTCCTCTTGTATCTCAGACTCTTTTAATGGCTTTATAATATAGTTTTTTTGTTTGTCAAATAAAAAAAAAAACCCTGCCTATCTGAAAGTAAGAAAGATGAAAAAAAAGAACAGAAAATTGGTGGAAAGGTTAATAATGCTTAATGTGCTAGTACAACACACATCAGTGAGAACTGAGACCTCGTAGGGCTGCTAGTCTTTCTGGCATCAGAGTGACAAACAGCCACACAGACAGAGATGTACGTAACTGTAAAGTGTAAACTCTCTTCACTACTGTTGCATGTTTGGTGGGTCAAAACCAATAGCTTGCAGTAATTGGCTTCTTCCACTCACATTGTTTAATGTATTTCTCTACATTCCTTTTCTTTCCCCTGTGTTTCTTTTAAGCTTGAAAGGGAAAAAATCACTAAGAAATGCTGGGAGTACAATGCAAGAAAAACAGTCAGCAAGAAGGTTGAAAACAATTGACTCAATCTAAACAAGAAAAAGAGAAAAATACTCCACCTAGAAACATGTCAAAACTGCTAAAACGAAAGGAATAGCACTGATGAGCACCAAGAGTGAAACGTTCTTGAGACCTTTGCACACGATATATGAAATTGAAGACATCAAAAAGTTGTATGCATCCTCCAGTAAATACAGACATGGATTTGCTAGAGCGTTGGTGCCATGGTGTGTGACCAAGCCACATGGAACCCACATTAAATGTGGGCTCATCTGACATGTTAATTCGTGATTGATTGTGCAGTCGGTTTCACACGTGTTTATAACAGATCCATTCCAAATTCCAAATAGAGAATACCATTGGACCCCGGCAAACAAGACTCTCCCAAACCCAAATAGAGAAGTCTGAAATGCCAAAGCAGACCCTTACATTTGGCTTATTGGCCATCTCAAACTCAACCTTTAAAGTAGAAGCAGAGGTAGGAAATAGTGATGTGACACATCTTTTAGTTAATGTGATTTTCATCCGAACGTTTTTGTTTATTATCTTTATCAAAATAATTAAAAATAAAAACAATAAAAAAACATCTTAACTGATACATGTGTCACACAGCTATTACTTACTCCCTCATTATAATTACCTAAGGTGCATACATCCGGACCCATCACATGCGTTAGGACTTAGGAATATGTCCCCATCCCCATATTCACGAGCATTCGAACCCGTGTAAGAACTGCTTAAATTATACCGTGACGCTAGCATTTCTAGCTCTTCGTCTATTTATAACCTTTTCCCTCTCCTGAAAAACAAGCCCATACACGTACTCCGACCAAATTCCAAATTCCAATGGTTACAAATCCGTCCAGCCATTTTTTCCGGATAAGTTTGTGTTTGAATCCCGGGACCCGGCAAATAACCACCCTAAACCAGAAACCCACCTGGATTTCTCATTCACCATCCAAGCTTTCTGGGAAACCAAAACTAACAAAAGTTGAAACTGAGCCAAAAGTCAAGTGGGCTGTTAGACTAAGCTCATCAGAACCAAGCCTCCAACCAAATTTAACGGTTGAAGGGAATCTGCTACTGGATTTCGTGAAGGAGGATTTCCTGCGTATCTTTGATGGTCAAGAGCTTGCTCAAACGGTGTACGACGAGTGCATCAGATACTGAGATCCGGTCACCAAACACGACACTCTGGGTAGTTTTCTTTTCAATCTGGTGCTTTTGAAGACGGTTTTCCGATCGGAGCTTCAGTTGCATGACATCAAACAAGTACTCCCTCTCTTGTTACTGATTTGATTTCACATTTCTGTACAAGACGACGTCAAATTTTAGTGTTTTTTAAGTTTACACTAACTAGACATTGAATTGTTGAGTCGTTATGCTGCTGAGTCCTTTCTATACATAGAAGATGACGACCGCCGACTGCTAAAGATCTCCTCCCTCCTAATAATCAATCCATGTACATGGATGATGGACCGATCCCACTAAAATTCATATGTTGCACCAAAGTACGTATACGACTTGTTTTGGCCGGAGACTATGCGTTGGAATTGTATATAGTGAAAACCAGGACCAACTCTTACATGGGCCCCCGTAAATTGGGGCTAAAGCCTCATCTGGGCAACGCAGGCCTGGCCTTAATTAGTAAAATCTATATATATACAGTTCATGTATATTTGGCCCAAGCCCATGCAGGCTAAACTACATGCTATGTGGTTGAGGCATTTGTCAGCAAAAAGAATTTCATGCCCTCAGTGATCTTATACGCTGATCTCTCTTAAGGTTGTTTGATCTTGAAATCCAGTTGCACAATGTGAAACAAGTCAGAGTTCATTTCCTTCATGTGATGAACATTGTAAATAGCCTCTTTACAATCTTTGTGGTCAGCTTTCAACTTTTAATTTTCTTCCCTGTTTTGAGATTGTTTTTAGGGGTGTATTCGAGCCGAATTGAATCAAGTTTTGGGGGGTTTGAGCTCGAGCTCGACTTAAAAACTCGGAACTTGAAACTCGAATTGAATTCAATCGAGTTTTGAGATTCATACTTAAATTTGACTCAAGTTGAATTGAGTTTTGAATTTCATACTCGAACTCGATCAACTCAATAGAGTCCACATCTCCGCCCCATAACACATCCCCGCCGTGATTTGAGAATACAATACACGGCGGAAATGTGCTATGGGGCGTTGTGAAACAATCACATGCTACTGAGCCAGGTATTACGAAGCCTGAATTCGACTCCACTGACTACTTGACTAGAATCAAGCTCAACTCAACTCAATAATCTTTGGGCCAAGTTCAAGTACTTAATGAGCCAAGCCCGAGTTGGCTTAGCCAGCTTAGTAAAACCTTCATCTAGTATTGTAGCTTAGTAAAACCAAATCATCTAAATAAATTATTCATATGGTTGAATATCTTACCCTATCCTTGTTGGAAATCATGAAACCAGGGTTGGGTTTGTTTCGATGTAGAAGAAGCATAATGTGTTTTTTGTAAACGGCCAAAATTATAGCGCTCTCTCTTTCTCTCTCTCTCTCTCTCTCGGTGGGCCAAGGGGGGAGGTGATTGCTGTTTTCTGTTATTATTGATTTAATGGTACAGACAGGACCTTATGAGATAAGGACAAGATGGACTGCAATAATGAGATTCATCCTTTTGCCTTGGAAACCAGAGTTGGTCGTCACAGCGACATCTATAATGGGTATCGGTCCACAAACCAAAAGGTTTTGCAGCCACGTGGTAAGCTGTTCTTTTCTTTCCCAATTAAACACAAGGGAGAAAACAAGGCTACAAAAGCATTGCAGCGTGTATTTTGCTTCTGTACCCTTTATGGGCCACTAATTTCTCAGAGGTGCCCTTTCTATTTGTAGGATCTTTGGGACTCTATACAGAAAAATGATTATTTTTCTCTAGAAGCTTTGTTGGATATAATACAACAGGTACACAGTATTTCATAACAAGTTTGATCAATCTGTTTAACTTTAATTAGTGGGTGAACTCTTCTTCTATGCTTTCCACTGTAGTTTGTATTTCTTTGCAGATGAAAATGTACAGGACTCCAAACCTTGAACTACCAAATTATAAAATACTTAAAAGAACTGCAAATTATGAGGTAATCTTTCTTCGTCCACTGTATTCTGTTTTAACCCCAAATCCATTCAATTGTTGCTTTGCCTCAATTTGGAAAGAGCACAAATACAAATGCATACAAAATATTAGGTTTTGTACTCCACATATTTGTATCTGTACTCCTTTCAAACTGAGCCTTAGGAAGATTGTCCACCTGTTCAAATTTTCCCAGTTGTAGCAGTCCAGTATTCTGCTTTCACTATACCTGAGGACAAGTTGTTGTGGTAGTATAGGTGCGAGAGTACTACTCTCCATTTGTTGTGGTAGAAGCATATAAGGACAAGTTGTCAGGATGATCTGGTTTTAATGATATTGCTGGGTATGTTTTTCCACTGTTCTATTTACTGTTCAGAGATCTTTATGCTGTTTTGGCTAAGCTAGAATTTATGAGAGTCATCAATGTTATCTGTCTAGGTATGTATTTGGAAAAGAGTCCTCAATGGAACAGAGCCCATTGACTACCCCTGTCCTCAATCGGGCGATTGATGCTGATTTGTCTGAGGTATCCATTCAAATAGTTCTACCACTAAAGAAATATTTGAGCAGGTAATGAATTTATATCCCATGTGGTTCATAACTAATATAAATTGTTTATAAAAGAAGAAATATTTGATTAGCAAATAGATCTTGCAAGGTGGAAGGAGGATTAAATTGGCCCTTTGTTGATATGGAATTTCCTTTTCTCATAATGAGCAATTTCCCAGATCCCACTCAAGAATCAATTAGCTTAAAAAAGGTGGAAGGAGGCATTGCTGCAGTACTGAAGTTCAGTGGAAAACCCACTGAAGACATTGTTAATGAGAAAGAGAAAGCACTCCGCTCTGAACTTCTTAGTGATGGTCTTCGACCTAAAGAGGGTTGTTTGCTTGCTTGCTATAATGATCCTGGTCAGACATGGAGCTTCATAATGGTACACCATTTTAGTTTCTACTTTATGTAGTTGAACTGAAAATTACTGATTTTCTTCTATTCTGTTCTGCACAACCAAGTTTTTGAATGTGCATCAATATTTTGAACTTAAATAGTTGCAGTGGTTCACTTTCCTTTCACTTAGTCATCCATTTCCTGAGATTGTTCTCTGCCTTTGTTCTGTACATGTATTGCATTGAAGATAAATGAGGTTCTGATATGGCTTGAAGAGTACACATTGCAATAAGGGCAAGGCTCCGACTAATGCGAGGGCTGGGAAGAAACAGATGTATGCAACCTTACCCCTGCACATACAAAGAGGCTGTTTTCAAAATTTAAATCCCGTTAACCAAGGTGCAATAGAACAACCAAACCGTTGCACCAAGGTCCACCCTCAAGAATTCACATTGCAATAGTGAATTTTAATTAAATTAGGGCACATTCTCTGTACAGGATTTCCTGTTGATTTGTTTTAGGAGCTCCTGATAATGCAAGCTGAAAAGGAAAATGTAGGCATGCTTCGGTTGCACCAGTTCCAGTGTAAAGACGTAAATCTATTGAATTTTTGGTAGTGATTGTGGTTATTTCAACATTTCTTCCCCTTGCTTAAGATTCTCCTTCATTGTTTTAATTGAAAAAAAAAAAAAAGCTCTCTCTCTCTCGATACTCTCTTGACTGCACCTAAAATGAAGGAAAATGAACATTTAAGAGGAGTGCAGAAAATGAACATTTGTCAACAAGTGGGTATTGCTTTTATACAAACAAAAGAGGTAATAAGGTTCAGTTTGGGAGGAGTGCAAATACAAATATGAATATAGGTGCAAATATAAGGTTTGGAAATAACTGTAGATATTTATATTTGCACTCTTCCCAACCCAATTTTGAGCGATTATTCTAATAATTAATTTTTATTCAGTCTGACTTAAAAAATTATGTTTTTATTTTAAAACAAAACAATAAAATTTTGAAATATTTATTCGTGTATCTACTCTCATTTACATGACTGCAAGTGGTGTCCATTTGTCCAGTCATATATAATTTAGATCAATGTGGATAAATCCAATCTTATCTGACTTTACTATGAATCTATTAGTAAAACTGGTCTGAATATATATACCGATTAATTTACTAGAGTCATGGATTAATGTGAACTGTTCGATTAAACTCTATTCAATTATATTTTTATTTTTTATTCAATTTATTAAAAATAATTAATAAGTAGAAAGGCATATTCTTTAATTGACAATAGGGCATTACACATTGATTTAGCATTTGTTTTATTCTATGGGTGTTTCATGATAGGCATTTACCAAAATTTCGTCATGTCATCATTAAATCAGAATTCTTTCTATTATATTCATTTACACACATTGATATTCACAAAAGTGGGTTTTGATTTATGTGTGCATAAAATGTTAGGGGAAGGAGGAAGTTTCATTTTAATACTTCCCCCAACGATTAAGTGTATGAAATGCCTAATGGTGCCTAATTGTCCATAAATAATTTGTCAAGTAATTTTCTCAGTTTTGAATACAAATCAAATACAAACATTTATTTATTAAACTGAATCTATACCAAACAAGATCGACTTTGACAAGGGCAAACTTATGCTCACATCATCCCCAACAGCTTCTTGCAACCTTGTATGGGAATATCTCTCCATGAAATAAAACACATGAGTAGGGAGATACTCTCAATGCAAAGCTGTGAAGGCTGACAGAAGCCGAACTCATACCAAACACATACTTATAGTATCCGAATCCGATCTGATTTTAAACCCGATGGATAAATTTTGAATTCAATATTGGCCTATTGGGTAAAGCCAGTATTTGCGATTCCACCCGATCCGTTTGCTGCCCTACTCTCAAAGTCCCAACTTCTAATTTCAAGCAACCGAGCTGACTGGTGAAAACTGAAAACTGAAAAAACTCTACGTCTCCCTCAACACTTGCACTCTCTCACGAAACAGAGGTGAGGTGAGAGTTCTCGGTATGCATCGCTAGATTTATTTTTTCTTTTTTGTTCCTCATTTCTTAGGGGCTTTATTTTTATTCTACTTGCTTTTCTTCTGCTGGTTTTACTTATTTTTTATTCAGATAAGTAAGGAAAAATGGGAGCTCGTCATGAGGTTCTGATCTCATTGGACGGAGTGAGAGACAAGAACCTGATGCAGCTGAAGAAGCTTAACACGGCTCTCTTCCCTGTTCGTTACAATGACAAATATTACGCGGATGCCCTTGCTTCTGGCGAATTTACAAAGTTAGGTATGAAATACTGTTATGGATTTTTGTTTTCTTTCCTTTTCCCATTTTGTTTTCCTATACCGACAGTGATAATATATGTAGCTAAAATTTTATCGTTTAGTGTACTTTGCTTGTTGGGTTCTAAATTATAGTGTCTGTGTTTTGTACATTTGGAGGATCTGAGTTTGTATCGAGCCATTAATGGATGTCCTATTGTCCTCTGTCCTGGTGAAACGATGATGGGGTAATGCCCTTTATATCTTTTAATTGTTTTTCCTACTGAATCAGTCATGTTAGCTGAGTAAGATGTCGCAGCATACATGAATTGTGTAGCACTTAACTTATATAATCATCTAACGAACTAGGATTTTTAATAAGTTAGAAGATGATCTTTATTATATTATTCAGTAATTGTGGAATTGCATAGCATTTAGTTGTTCAATATTTTGATTTTATGCAATCTAGGATGTAATTCCCTTTTTAATATGTAGGGGATGTGTTGCTTTTGGAACCCTTTCAATAAATTCAAAGTGAATTGAGAGGTCTAATGCTCTGTTCTAGCTAAGGGAGGCTTATCTTACTTTCATGATCAGTAGATGGGGTTAGATAAACTGAGTGACTGGACCAATTAATACAGAAAGAGACCATGGCCTCGAAAAAAGAATAATGTATGCTTACTTAGCGGAGTAATAGGCATGTAGTCAAGTTGGTTATTTTTCTGAATTATGGCCAAGGTTGAGATTTCAGAAGGACCCAACAATTTGAAATGATTTCCTGAATTTCCACTTGCAAGTTTAAGCATTTGCCTAGAACAAAAAGAATCATTTTGCTGAGGTGGACAACTAATTCTCTTAATTTAATGAATTGAAATTTACTAAATAATCCCAAACGGAAATTTCTATGGAACATTTAAGAAGGAGCTCTAGAATCCTACCTTAGAGGTTTGACCCCCTTAAATGACAATTTTCATGCTTATGAGACCACAATATTGAGGACCAGAAGGCTTTTGCAGATTTTACAAATCTATCAGCTCTTGATGCTTCTAAACTCTGTGGAACAAGGGATAAACAGTGCCTTTAGTTATCATGATTTACAGTGAGATTATTCTAAAAAGAAGGTAAGCATTGGATGATGGTTATATCTAGAAATGAAGCTTAAGTGCTTATTGTTTGCTTGGTGGAACTATCTGCTTTGCATTTCCAAATGAAATGGAACTTGAAGTGGATACCTTAGTACAGAAAGATATCTATTAAAAAAATTACTACAGTATTGGAAGGTTGGTACTGTACCTGGAAATAGTGGAAATGCTTTTTTTTTATATTCTTGGTACTTTCTTCTGACTTCCATTCTCCTTTTCTCAATTTTGTTTCCTCTGACCCATCCTTTTGGTGTCCCCACAAAACGCAATTTGTTTAGGCCTGCACCCCCTTAAATATATATTTTTTTTTCTGGAAAGAATACACATAAAGGTCAGTACTAATGATTACTCTCCAAAGCAGAAAACCAATATGGCTCCTATTGTGTGCTTTCTTTGCAGGGATAGTAGTTAGACTATAATCATTTATTTTTGTCTTGTTCCCAAACATCTAAAATTTGGGAGCCTTCTTTTTTTATCTTCTGGTTGTTGATTTGGAGCCATTTTCTCTCTTGTTTTTTCACACCCGTAGGTCTCGACCTGATGAGATTCCTAGGCTACTTGAGATGCCTTTTTTCCTCACATTCCGATTAAAAGGGAAAAGAGGAAAAGATCATATGGACATGATTGAAGATTCCACTGCTTTGGTTGAGAACGAAGCAATACTACAATTTTCTAAGATGAGAATCAGCCTTTGGAGACCCTCATTATCCTTATCAGTATTGGGGTGACTAACTACATCTGTGCCAAAGAAGAGTATAAAGATTTCTTTGTTGTGGATGTAGTTTGGGATTGTCCCATGTGGCCTCCTGATTGCCCTTGCATCATCATTCTCTTAGATATAATCACAGAGGTGGAGGTAGATTCATAGGTGCACATGTGGATGGGGGATGGTCAAGAGGGTGTTTAGATGCTATCAGGAAGGCTATATCTTTGGATTCAATAGCAAACATTTCTGGATCATGTAATCTGCCAATTCATTGGCTGAAAGGCTGGTTAGGAATGGAATGGACAGGAGAGAACTTTTTTAGGGGTGCAAGTCTGCTGGGCAGAGATTGTCTTCTTGTCCCAATAACTATTGTACTGTGTGTTGACTTGAGGTTTTTGGCCTTGTTAATCTTGTTCTGATGGTCTTGTTTGCCCTCTGTTTATCTCTTCTTTCGATATTTAATAAGGTTCTATTGTTTTCTCCCCAATGAGCCTTTTTTTTGTATATCTATACATTATCATTTCATACCTTAATCAAATGCTTTGATTAAAAGGGCAGCCCAGTGCACAAGCCTCCTGCCAATGCAATGTGGTGGTCTGGGGAGGGACAGACATATGCAGCCTTACTGCTGCACATGCACAGTTGCACACTGTTTCCAAGATTTGATCCCTAGTCACCCAGGTCACAATGGAGCAACCCAACCATTGTGCCAAGGCCTACCCTCTTAATCAAATACTTTGATTGTTCACCAAAAAATATTGCTTTGGTAATTTTTTTTTTATGTATTTATAGTTTTTTACGAACATGTAGTACATCAATAGTGCAGTTCCTCAAAAATAATTTCCCTTGTGTGCAGCATACTACAGTGACATTTGTGTTGGTTCAATTGCCTGCCGTCTTGAGAAGGAAGGAGGCATTTGCATTTATATCATGACATTGGGTGTTTTGGCCCCATATCGTGGCCTGGGGATTGGTCAGTATACAACATATCTTCATCAACTCTGTACTTATTGCTAACAACATGATCATGGCTTTCATTATTGTTAGTTTTTGGAGTTACATATATTCTAGTTAAAATTTCCTAAGACTCATCAAAATTGTCTTGATCCAATTGGATTTTGTGTTCTCATTGTCAGACATTTTAGATAAAACTTGATCCTATCTATCAGAACACTGGATTTGACTCAACTTGGCTGGATTTGTGAAGTCTGTTTTACATGTTGGGTTATCCCTCAAGAGTCTGTACCCGTAAGCTACCCCATCCTTATGCTGGCATTAGTTTACTCAACTTTGTCAAACCTGCAAAATAATTCCAAGAACCAAGAATCAAACAATCAGATTACTTTTGCTTACCTCCCCCCCCCTGATGTGGACGCGTATTGGGAGCAGCAGCAGCAATGATCCGGTGTTCTCATCCTATCTAATTCGGCAACAACAGTCTTATCCATTCAGCAGATTAAATTAGACTATCTTGTTATCTTATCTTATTAAGTTACTAGATTATCTTATCTTATTAGATTAGGATTAAGAGAGACTTATCTTATTAGATTAGGATTAAGAGAGACTTATCTTATCTTATCAGTCTTATCTTATCAAGATAGAGTTGGAGGTCTCCCTATTCAGCAAGGAGTCTCCCTAACAGCAGGACTCTTGTAATCTCCTATTTAAGGAGCCACCATTATTGAATAAAGGCATCCAAGAATTTCAGTCAAGAGAAGAGTTGAGGAGAGTTAGGGTGATCTCTTGGACAAATCACCCCTTAGGTCGCCACGATAGGGTTTGCACGCAAAGGGAGGGGCAAGGGGAAGCTAGAGGTTCTCCCCATGGACCGACCCGTGACGAGATCCTACGCCCGGGCCCATAACATTTTGGTATCAGAGCCAATCGTCATGGGCGATATGGAGCAGTTGTCATCTAGGATCCATGAATTGGAGCACCGGTTTGTGGAAAACCACACAGAAATACGAGAAGTCAAGGATGATGTCCGGGAGCTTCGTCGCTTGCTAGAGTCATATTTCTCCAATAGGGAGAGGAGCCCCGAAGGGACGACAACCACCAACAGTCGCCGACCAGATTTGGCGGAATCAACTGCCGAACGACAGATCTTCGCCCCAGCAATAGTAGTCATTCCCAAGTATAGTAGGCTTGAGTTCCCTTCGTACAGCGGCAACGGAGACCCACTTGGATGGCTATACCGTTGTGAACAATTCTTTCGCAATCAGCGTACGGAGGAAGGAGATAAGGTCAGTCTAGCCGCGTTCCATCTAACGGAGGAAGCACAACTCTGGTTCTACCGAGTGGAGCAGGAGGAACCAGAGCTCAGCTGGGACCAATTCAAGTCCCACTGCCTCCTCAGGTTCGGGCCCCCATTGACAAGCAACCCACTAGGTGAGTTAATCAACCACAAGCAAACAGGCACTGTGGCTGAATACCAACACCAATTTTAGACCCTTCTAGCCAAGGCCGCCTTGGTACGCCCATATCAGCAGGTGGATATGTTCACCGTTGGATTAGCTGAGCCCTTGAGGGTAGATGTGGAGATGCAACATCCTCCCAACCTGGTCACAACCATGAATATAGCTTGTGCCTTCGAACGCAAACTACAACTCAACCGAGGAACCTTCAATATGGGGCGGCCTCCATCAGCATGGGCATCCCCGGGACCACTCGGAATGGCTCCATATTCAGTAGCCAGCCAAGAACAGAAGCCACAAACGAGCAACAATTCCAGATCAGCATCCAGTGTGGGGAGCAACGCCGTTGCACCCCCTATTAAGCACTTGTCCAGGGCTGAGATGGCGGAACGCAGGGCGAGGGGACAATGTTTTAATTGCAATGAACTCTACTCAGCAGGGCACAAGTGCAAGAGACTTTTCTGCCTCCTGGTGAAACAAGAGGAAGATGAGGATGAACCCTCTTCATTGGAATCCGATCCAGGAGGACAAAGTCATTCCACCTATCTGGGATTCCTTTGACTGTGTTTCCAGACACCCATCCTAAATTTGAGCTTGAGGACAAGCTCGTAGTCCAAGAGGGGAGTAATGATGTGGACGCATATTGGGAGCAGCAGCAGCAATGATCCGGTGTTCTCATCCTATCCAATTCGGCAACAACAGTCTTATCCATTCAGCATATTAGATTAGACTATCTTGTTATCTTATCTTATTAAGTTAGTAGATTAGATTATCTTATCTTATTAGATTAGGATTAAGAGAGACTTATCTTATTAGATTAGGATTAAGAGAGACTTATCTTATCTTATCAGTCTTATCTTATCAAGATAGAGTTGGAGGTCTCCCTATTCAGCAAGGAGTCTCCCTAACAGCAGGACTCTTGTAATCTCCTATTTAAGGAGCCACTATTATTGAATAAAGGCATCTAAGAATTTCAGTCAAGAGAAGAGTTGAGGAGAATTAGGGTGATCTCTTGGACAAATCACCCCTTAGGTTGCCACGATAGGGTCTGCACGCAAAGGGAGGGGCAAGGGGAAGCTAGAGGTTCTCCCCGTGACGAGATCCTACGCCCGGGCCCATAACACCCCGCCCCCCGCCACCCCCCCCCCCCCAAAAAAAAAAAAAACAAAAAAGAAAAAAAAGAGAGAGAGCTTGTTAATTTTTCTGTTTTTGCTCTACTATCCATTTTAAATCCTTTTCTTTTCTATTCTATGCTGATTATACCCTGCTATAATTAGAATGGAACATCCAAGACACCCTGGCATTCTGAAACCCCAATACATCAGGCTTTCTTTTCCACTCTCACTGGACCATCAGCTAGGATGTTGGATAACCTGTTTAATGCATCAAAAATAGTGTTATCTTTCTAACTTGGTTCCAGACGAGTTATCTCTTTCAATGGGATGGATGTTGATTCTCTAAACCAGAGACTCTTTGGGCTCCAGACCGTTGTGGAATTTCTGCAGTTTAATGTGCTAAAGTTATTTTATGCAGTTATAAACATTTTAATCAATTCATACTCTCCAATGTCAAGGCTTCAAGTATGAGATCATTTAATAGTGAATATTCTTTTGTTGCCATGAGCTCTTTGAACAATTGAAGATTTTCCCTATTACTTTATTTGTGGACATTCAAAAGACAGGTTTTTTCCCGTAATGGCTCCATGTATTTCAGTGTAAAATGGGCTGAAATTTTTTCAGGCTGAAATACTTCAGCTATACTTTTGCCCCTTTGGAAACTTGGTTTTCCTTGCTATTTGCATGAAACCAACTTAGATTGGGTGGAAAACAAAGTTTTCCCCGTAAAAGGAGCAGAAATAATAGCTAAAGTATTTCAGTCTGAAAAGGTTTATGCTCATTTTATGGAGGGAGAAAACTCAGCAGAAAAACATTTTCTGGATGAGACAGATTAATTGGACAAACTCGTTGCTGAAAATATGCAGAACTTTTAAAGTAATTTTTTATTTCTCAAAATCAATTATTCTAGTTGAGCTTTCAGGTTTCCAAATACTCTTTTAAGAGCTGTCATAGAATATAGTTTGCTGGATTAGGAACTTTTCAATTGGAAAATTGATCATTCACACCTAGGATGTAAGTTTGTTTTGAAAACCGCTATATTGGATTGTTATGTCAATTCCAGAAGAGTTAAAATCCTAGCTATGCAGCATCAGTACATCCTAATATCCTATCAATGCATGAGATAAAATATCCCCACTTAGGCAGTTGAAACCTGAGGACAGCCTGTTGTCCCAAATCCCAAGTGCGCTTAAATAATTTGTCTTCTTTTTGGGTGGAAATTCATAATTTGTCCAGGAGAAAAGATTTTCCTATTTCTTTTCTGAGCAAGCTGAATTGGATTGACGGTTGATTGTTTCCACATTTTTTGCAGGCACCAAGTTGTTGAACCATGTTCTAGATCTGTGCTCTAAGCAAAAAATTGTGGAGGTCTACCTGCATGTGCAAACGAACAATGAAGACGCGATCAATTTCTATAAGAAATTTGGGTTTGAAATAACGGATACCATTCAAAACTACTACATGAACATTACTCCGCCTGACTGCTATGTTCTTACTAAGATCATCAGTCAACCTCAAACCAGAAAATAGTATTTACAACTTTGTTGTTTCCAAACAAGCAGTGTTTATTATTGCCTGCTTGGACTAAACCAGGAAACTAAAGGCTCAGTTGTTAAGGTTCTAAGAATGCTGAAATATGGAAATTTTAGTTTATATCTTTTATGTTAATCATTGTTTATATTTTTTCGTGAATTCCATACCAGTCTCTTTAATAACAGGACGAAGTTTTGTTGTTGACAGGAATTTGTTCTCGGTTCCAACTGTGAAACCATGTAAAGTAAGGCACTAAATGATAACATATGAAATTATGAATGCTTGTCGGTGTACCTGCACTTTTACTACGACAAACATATATTTGCTTTTTTTACTATATTTAGATTCAGATTTTTTAGTAGATCTGATGAGGGTAGATTTGGCCTTCCACTAACATTATGACACATGGCATCTTGGAACAATTAGGTGACACACAAGACCACCTAGGCGACAACTTGCCTTAGTCAAAATGATGGAGTCTTAGCTAGCGACTTAGCATTGTCGTCGACCTGGCGACCTGCCTTTGACGCCAACCTGGCGACCTGCCTCTGGTGCCGACCTGACAACCTGCCTCTGGCGCCAACCTGGCGACCTGCCTCTGGTGCCGACCTGGCAACCTGCCTCTGGTGCCAACCTGGCGACCTGCCTCTAGCACCGACTTGGCAACTTGCCCCTATTGCCGACTTGGCGACCTGTCTCTAGCGTCGACTTGGCAACCTGCTCCTATTGCCGACCTGACGACCTACGAGACGTGCTTGCCGTCAATTTCTGCATGCATCCCATCACTCCTGGGTCTTTCGGAAGTCAGTTCACACTGAATGTTTTGGGAAAAACCGAGTAAGGCGCAAATATTGGCCTACATGTATGACTACCTCCGAGGACTTTAGAACAGTTAGTAATGTCCTTCTGAAGATTCCGGACGTGCTGCGTGATGCTCACGCCAAACAATGTCTATATAAAGGCCTTACCTCCAACCCCAAGTGGGAGATGCGTAATTTATTTCTCACAACTCTCCAATTCCCTCACATTTGGTTGTCTTAAAACCTCTGATTCGCTAACTTAAGCATCGGAGTGTCCACCCCGAATAAAGCAATTCGGGCACTCTGACATTGTTTCTTTGCAAGTCACATCAGAGCCACCTTCCAGGTATGAACCATTCAGTTAGGCATCCAAGCCACATTCCAGGTATGGATTATTCAACCAGGCATCCGAGTCACCTGCCAGTCAGGAGTTGTCGAAATGTGCTTCATCAATTGGCGTCGTCTATAGAAAACGCTACAAAAGGCAATGTCCTCATCCAATTCTCTGAGCCTCAAGTAATAACATCTTCAAGCAACAACAATAGCGCTTGATCGAAAGAACCCCCTAGGGGGGTAAAAGCAAAGTGATTAATCCAAATGAGTTCTTACAGTCTTGTTTGGACAAAATCTCCCGAACTGTGAGGCCACTCCCATATGTCGAGCTCTATGTGCTCTCTACGAGAGTTGATGGCCAATAGAATGTGAGGCCGCCCCATAGGTCGAGCCCTTCGTGGTTCTTGTGGGATTTGATAGCCAACAAATTGTGAGGTCGCGCCGCTGATTGAGCCCTCCATGCTTTACGTGGGAGTTGATGACCAGTAGGTTGTGGAGCCGTTCTCGCAGGTTAGTCTTGCCAAGGTGACGAGGTGTCTGTAGGTCGAGGTGCTGAGAGCAAAACTAGACTATCAAAATTCCGATGACCTGGAGACCTATCTCCTAACTGGCAACTTGCTTCCCCGTACCTAGCGACCTACTCCCACCGGCCTAGCGATCTGCCTCTACCGCCAAGATGGCGACCTACTTCCGTCGACCTAGTGACACACATAATCAGCCTAGACGAGCCTTGTCAGCCTTGTTGGTGAGGTCACCCCTACAGGTCGAGCCCTTTGTGGCTCCTGCAGGAGTCGGCGACCAACATATTACAATCGCCCTTGCGGGTTGAGCCTTTCAAGGTTCCCGTGCAAGCTGGCAATTTGTAGTTTGTAAAGCTGCCCCCGCAGGTTGAGCTCCTTGTGGCTTATCGTAGGAGTAGACGACTAGCACCTTAAAGGACCGATACAGCGCAGCCGTGGCACCGACCTGCTATTTAAATTCCAACACTGACGCACATATCACAAGGGGAAGCCAAACTACCTTCAACATCAAGGACCCCTAAGCCGACCTCAAAATATGTTGGTAATAGGCCAAAGGAACTACAACGAAGCATAAATCTACTCCCTTTGCTGAGCTGATCTCAGTCAGGAGTGGGGGGCAATTGATGAGGGCAGATTTGGCCCTCCACTAACATCATGACACATGGCATCTCGGAACAACTAGGTGACACCCAAAACCACCTAGGCAACAACTTGCCTTAGCCAAAATGATGGAGTCCCAGCTAGCGACCTGGCGTCCTGCCTCTGGCGCTGACTTGGCAACCTGCCCCTGTTTCTGACCTGGCGACCTGCCTTTAACGCCGACCTGGCGACTTGCCTCTAGCGCCGACCTAGCGACCTACCCCTGTTGCTGACCTGGCGACCTACGAGACATGCTCGCCATCGATTTTTACATGCTTCCCATCACTCCCGGGTCTCTTGGAAGTCAATTCTCACACCGAATGTTTTGTGAGAAATCGAGTTAGGCACAAACAATGCCTATATAAAGGCCTTACCTCCAACCCCAGGGGGGAGATGCGCGATTTAGTTCTCATAGCTCCCCAACTCTCTCACATTTGGCTATCTTAAAATCTCTTATTTGCTAACTTAAGTATCAGAGTGCCCACTCTTGGTAAAGCAACCTGGGCACTCTGACATTGTTTCTTTGCAGATCGCATCAGAGCCACTTTCTAGGTAGGAACTATTCAATTAAACATCCAAACCACATTCCAGGTAGAAATTATTCAATCAAGCATCCGAGCCACCTGCCAGCCGAGAACTGCCAAAATGCACTTCATCAAGATCCATGGGTATGATTTATATCTAGTTACTAGTACATCTTAATATAGCCCAAATCATGGTTCAAAGTTTTACGCAAATTTTTCACATTGAGAGTTTATGTTGTAGATTACATGAATCTTTGTGCCGTGTGTAGAGTACGTGATCCATCATGCCCTCAGCTCGGTTTACCAGTAGACCATCCATGTCTAAAGTCCAATCCCCATGGCTCAGGCTGCAAAGCAAAAACTAGGATCCTCGGTTTATCATTAGAAACAGCTAGGATCCTCTTCTCAGAGGATGGTAGTTGCTAAAGAGTGGCAGTTTTGTCAATTGAGCTTTTCTTCAATCCCTTCACTAAAGAGAAGAAGATTCAACTTCAAAATCGTTGAGGCAGTCATTTGGGAGGTGGGAGATTATGGATGGACTCTTACATGGTTCCAGAATGATAGCTTGTTAAGACTGTTTGGTTTGATAGAAAATATGAGTGAAAGTTGGAGGAAAGGTTATTAAGGATTAATATTCAATGGATGCTTAGCTCAGGGCTTATCATCATCATCATCATTATTTACATGCAAGATACATACTTAGATTTAGAGAAGCACAAACTCAACCCAAATATTAAACATGGCATCTCACCGGACGTAGCCTGGAGATGGCTAGTAGCACAAGCTCACCCAAAGATTTAGAGAAGCACAAGCTCAACTCAATTTCAGATAGCTTAATTTACCTATTTCATTACATCTGGTTCCCTACAGCCCTACTACCTACGTTCAAAATATTGGGATACAAGTTTGTGGCATCCATCTAGTCTAGTAGCCAATAAGTTATTAATAGGGTGGAAGATATGGCTAGTAGCATTATTGATTCAATGCCATATCAGTAAGAACTATTGTATTTTAATATCATCATAGCTTAGATTCAATGGAATTTGATTGATCAACTACATGAAAAAATACATCTGCACACATGTTTTGAAAAATAGAATTTTTTTTATGAAAACTAGTTTTTTAACTTGTCTCACATTGGAAAATTACAACACTTGTTTTGAGTTTTTAAATAAGAGTTTATTTACACTCCTTAGATATAAAGAGATGAATATGGGGGCTTGCTACTAAGTAATGTGCGTGTATGTATGTTTGTGCAGCGCAATGAGGCACTTTAGAGGCATACTTTGCTGTTAACATCAACAATTCAATCAAGTGTGATCAAGAGGCACAATTCAAAGTTAATAGTCAAGGCACAATTCAAAGTTAATAGTCATTAACTGTTCAATAAGCATTTTCTGAATTAGCACATTCCTCTGCTCCATAACTCTTCAGAAATTATTTAAGGAACGTGAATCAAGCATTTACACACACAAATTTTTAAAATCACTCATGTCTCTCTCAGTCCAATTTGCTATTATCCTACAGAAGTTTTCTTACAAATAACATCTTAAAGATAATATCTTCGTACGCACCTCATGTTCATCTAAATATATGTGGAGATAGAAGACAAAGTTAGGTCAATAGAATGGTTGGGTGGGTATTGGTTGGAGGAGTAAAAAGTATAAAGGCTTCCCGTTCACATGGGTCTCTCTCTTGAATGTGTGGATGGGGCGATGGAGATAGAGATGGTGACCAAACGCTTCGTCGGGACATAAACATTGTCCAAGGCAAAAATAGTGCAAGAAGCATCAGACGTACGTGGAAGTTCAACAAAGGCTTTCATGGAGTCGGTCACGGCTCTACCAAAAAACTGCCCACACACGTAATACTTATCTCAGATCTCACTTCATTTATTATTGGGTACAGGGTTTGCGATCAAATCAGCCCCCACAAGATTATCCCTTCAATGTATTTGTATCGGAAATATCTCCCAAGTCCATAAATTCATGGTTGACTTGTCGTCATTGTAATGGTCGCCGCTGATTTATGCGATGGTTTATAGGCTGCACGGTTCGTTGATTTAATTTAAGGCTTTTTATCTGAAAGAATGACACTTAGTGCAATTTAACTTCTTCAAATTTTAAGTAAAGAGTTTATTTACCTCTCTTTTTAAATAGGAGGCTAGCCACAAGTGGCATCTATGGCACAGTTGTCTTTGACGTGAGGCCCAGGGATAATGTTCCAAAATTGTGGTGTAAAATGGATTCCTATATGACATTTAGCATACAGATTTAAGAGATTTAATCATGCCATGCAATATTTTAGTTTATAACTATAACTAGCTAGCACTCTTGCATGTTTTATGCAAATTTTGCATAATTTGTTTTATGTTCACTTACTGTTAATGCAAATTTTGCATCGATACAAAATTTGTTAATTAACTTCGTCCTACCTTAATTATCTGCCAATACAACAGAGGCCAAATCGTTTTGCTTCATATCTAACTCCTCCCAAATCCCAAACAAATAACCTTCCCCCTTCCTTTATTGCTTCACATCACCATTATATTATTTAATTCTGGCAAACAAATGCACGGGATGAAGTCAAATATGAAGCATAAGATACATGCACAATTGTATAGTGCAAATGAACCACCATCCCCAACGTACAGCGTCATTGAAGTTAAAAGAAAACAGAAAAAGTCGAACTCCATACAAGTATTGCTGGATGGAGGAAGAAGTTCGTTCAACGAAGAGATGAAAGCGCAGCTAATTAACAACAAGAACGAGAAGAAACCGTTGGGATTAATTTATAAACAATTACATGTATTTCTTTCACACGTAACCTTTGTTTCTGATCATAAATGGTAAAACCTTGAAAGAATCTTCCGAGTTCAAACAAACGTAGCTTTGTCGTCCTAGCTAATTGATTTTTTGATGTGGGGCGTTGGGGAGGGCTGGAAGATGATTGGTCCACAAAGAAATGTCAATTTTAGATTTATTCAACTGAAAATTCATCAAAGTAATGAGATGTACAGGTTAGAAGATGTAGACTACAGATCAGTACAATGCATCCATCAAAAAATGACCAAGTTTGAGTTTGACAAATCAAAATGCGTCCTTAATTACTCCTCCCATTGCTTTCCAAATCTAAGGTAGGCAGGCTTTGTGCTTCTATGAAAGAGCATCGTTTGGCAGAGTTCTCAGTCACTAATTAGGTAGCTGGCTGACCTCAGTATTTAATTATTAGTCTCAATGCTATTCAGCAACAGCTTACTTGCTTATAAGATAGATAGAAAAATTAAACCATCTTTTCTTCTGTTTTATTATATATATACATATAGTTTCAATTACAATTCCTTAACAAATGTCCAGGAAGAAAAGGATTTATACTAGAAAAAAAATACAATTATAAAAAAAAGAAAAAAAAAGTTTGGCATGGATACAAAAACATCAAGAAAAAACCTATAATATATATATATACACATCAACCCTAGGGCTCGACTCCCATTTGGACAAATAAAGCTTAACTATCTTACCCTCTAGAAATTCCCGAGTTCCATGCATGGAATTCATCAAAATCAATTTAACAAAATATCTTTCAGCCTACGGATGTTAATAGGTCGGGTTAAAATGTTAAATGGTAAATTTAACTTGACCCAAACCTATAGGGTTGGATTAGGGTCAGGCATATTCAGCTTTACCGTTTTAGGGTTGAGTTAGGGTTTTACTTATTTTTATCCAAATTTGAGTTCGGGTCAGATTCGGGTTTTGACTAACCCACCCCGCCGGATCATGATACTAGCATTCTTCTAACTCTATAATCTTAAATTTTAGGATTTCTTTACATATTGATTTTAGTTTTTTTTTCTTTTTTTAAATAAAAAAATGGCACCTTAAAATCTATAAAATAAATTCTAAACTTAAATTAATGACTTCTTGATTTTCAAAACATGTTACAGAAACACAACTGAAATGCTACAGTTCAAGAGGGTTGATATCAGGTTAGATTCTATAGGATCGTGTAAATGTTAAAGCAGCACTACTGAAATGCTACAGGTCAAGCGGGTTGATATCAGGTTAGACTCTATAGGATCGTGTAGGGTTAGGAAATAATGCATTTTTTAGCAGGTCCAATTAGGGTTGATGCAAACCCGTGCCAATCCCAATCCGTTAAATATCGCATGATTTTTCCTCCATGGGGATAATACGAATACGAAATAATGGAAACGAAACTCAAATATTGAAAAACCAAAATAACTAAAATAAAATCTTTGGTTCGGTTTTCGGCTAAAACCGAATTTTAACATATATATTTTTTAATATATATTATAGTGTATATTTTAATATATAATATATATTATTGATGCAGACCATTCTCGCGTGTCTAATGATTCGGATGTTTGTCTTGTCAAAGGCCTAGCTGTGCTAGGCCGAGTTATAGATGGCTGAGCTGTTTTATTCTGCAAGAGAGATAAAATTAGAGTGCCCTGATTATTTCTACCTGGGGTGGTCACTCCGATGCTTAAGTTAGAGAATTATTTGAGAGTTCTTTTGGAGATAAAAGAGTCTGAGAGCTTAATCATGCGTACCTTCGCTAGTAAGAATGATGGTTTTTTATAGATGTGAGTGACCTGAATCTTCTCACAATGGGTCTCATGTTCTTGCGGAGTCATTCCCACTCACTCGGGAGATAATTAGATCGGTTACATAATCCGCATGGGGGTTATGGTCCGTTTGATTAATTTTGATGTGTGCAGTGCAATAGCCCGGCCTAACGGTCGATTCATTAGCACTCTGAAGATCTTGAGTTGGTAACATATCTATGAGACAAGTCAACAAGCTTGCCTTGTAGGTTGCCACAAGTTCTTACAGCTCGGCTGGTCTCTGAGGTAGGTTGCCATATGCTGGGAGACCTGTTAACCTAGTCCAACCAAGACAATTGAAGTCAGCCTGGGCAAAGTGTTTTAGGCCAATTTGTCGAGTTAGTTTGTTTACTCAATGCTTAGATGTCACTTGAAGGCCACATGTGATAATATAATTCAAAGGATCAGATTATCCCTCATCAATTATATATTGTATATAATAAATTATAAATTTTAATATGTAATATAATATAATATAATATATTCTATACATATTATATATGTATTATATGTTAATATATATTATAGATAATAAAGTTTGATTAATTTAGTTTTTTCGGTTAATTGGATTTTTAATCCTAAAAAGCGAAACCGAAATCAAAATTTTACAAACCAAAATAACCAAAAACCGAAAAAATCAAAATCGGAATTTTTTTAATTCGATTTTTGGACCTTAACCGAATAATGATCAGTCCTACACGGGCCACTTTTTATGTCATAGAATATCTTGGTCTTGGGAGTTGGGACTGGGCCACTGAAAAGCTGTTTACGGTTTCGGTCTCCCATTACTTGCCAAGTGTCCTATTTTCAGAGAATCAAGAATCGATCGTCGTTTGGAATCTGAATACTCATTTGAAAAGTGGCTGCACAAAGGACAAATACGGTAGATTCATGAATCATGATTTTGAAAATCGGATCGGATCGAACAATTGAGTCATTTGACCCGAGAATCGGTTATTGCTCTGGGTTCAATTTTGAACCCAAAAATCATCTAACTGGAGTTTGGACCGTACAATCAGACCATTTGATCCAAAAACCAATGGTCAAAATGATTCCAGTTTTACGTCGGTTTTTAAAATCATTTTTAATTTATTTATTACCATCCTAATGTATAAAAAATAGAAACATCAAGGAAACAAAATTGTGATCCTGTTTCAATCTGGTCCAGAGGATCAGAGCCCAGGTTAATCTCTCCTTGGGACCCATGTTTCATTCACAGGTGATACACCAATCTGTGCCACGCGTCCGGTGGCCTCAGAGACAAGCTTGTTTTTAGCGAGAGCAATTCAGCCCCAACAACATCCCACAGCATAGCCCCGCCATGTATTAGAAACATCTCCCGATGATGATAATACACGGCGGGGATGTGTCTGGGACGTTGTCGCGGGCAATCTGGTCGGGGCTGATTTGAACTCGCTTTTAGCCAAAAACGGTGGCATGAAATAAAATTCCCCAAACGCGTTCTTGACATATGGACCCTCTGGCTCTGGCATAAATCATGAGTGTTGGACGAAGTGACGGGTAATAAGACCCAAAGAAGAGATCCTGATAACGTTATTGGGTTCCATCCACGTGACCTACACGAAATGCCTTTTATTAATGGATGGCCCTCCACATGGACATAAAAGGTGCAAGAGGCCCACCAATTCTCCCTTTTTGGGGTTTTTTTTCCTTTTCTGAAAGTTAATATGAAAATTCCATTTAAAACCATTAATTTTCTGAAGAAAAAACGGTTAATAAATGAACCCCCAAACAAAATAGTACACCAATATTAATGAATCCACTGCATCTATGTAGGAAAGTGAAGTTAAGTTGCTTAGACAGAAGACACCCTTACAGACATAACTCTAGGACAATAAAAGCACCTTTAATATTTTCTAAGAATTTAATTTTGAGTAGTACTTACCATCCAGTACCATGTGAGATGGAATAGGATGATTAATGTAAAAGAATACTATACTTCACCTTATCTTTTTTAGATTGGTTCCATCCCAAACCTGGTCTATTGACCTATGTATTATTTTGTATCAATAGATCAGATATTGGTTCAATCCAATATAAATTCATTACAAATAAATCAAGTCCGATCCAATCTAAATGATACTTTGCATCATTAAGTTTGGACTATTTCAATTCAATATATTTTATTGGTCTGTTCAATCCATTAAATTAATTTTGATTTGGATAAAGTCCAACCTAAAACCGGTCCATTGACACCCCTACCTTGGAGAAAACTTGGTTGAAAGCTTTTTTTTTTTTTTTCTTTTTTTTTTTTTGGGCTCTAAAAGAGCTAGGGTATTCATCAAACATTTGTTTAAAGGCTATCCAAATGAAGCCCACCAAGTAAAGCCAAAAGCCATTGCATAAAAACCCCCTTCCTAGTTTTTCTAATTTTCCCAGTTTTCCATTTGAATGCTTTAGTAAAAATCTTTTGCAAAACATGTAAACATAACCAAGCATCTGAAGAAATGCAAAATTCCAATTGTTGAATGTATGTATGAGTGTATGATTAAAGTAATCTATACACCAAAAGGAATTTCTTTGACATTCTAACATCATGGATTTATATTGTATTGGGGAAACTGAACTTAGTGAGATTGCAAACATTCTTCTGACTCTATATGCAATTTTGTAAGTTCTTGGGTTTCCAAACAATGTTTGCTTAGAATTTAGTAATTTGCTTTTGGCTTCTTATTTGAGGGATGTTAAAATTCCTTCATGTTTTTTCTTTTTGTGAAGGATTAATTAATGTATATTGTCAATGTAAAATGGATGGTAGGATTGTTCACGGGTTGGGTTGGGTCGGTTTACTAGTTTTTTTAACTGATCCAACTTGGTCAAGTTACCTAAAGAGTAAACCGAAATCGACCCTCTATTAAGCAAACCTGACTTGGTCGGTTTTAGACCTGTTCATGGGCCGGGCCGGCCCGTCGGGCCACCCAGCCCGGGCCCGGCCCCCGGACGGGCTTGAACATGGTTATAGGCCTGTGGGCTTAAATTCGGGCCAAAAAGCCCATCCCACAATAAATTCGAGCCGGGCTTGGGTTTTGTCAAAATAGCCCAGCCCGAGCCCGGCCCGACCCGACCTAATATTACACTTAAGGTGAGTAATGTGATTATTTCCATTTGAATAAATTTTTTGATTTAAGAATGTAAAACTGTGTTTTAAAATATAAAAGAAAGGAGAAAAAACCATCTTGTGGGCCCATTGTTCATTTAAATAGGAAAAAACTATATGAATTTTTAATTCTAATTTGAATAGGGAAATTTGTTTTTTATTATTAGGTCGGGATTCGGGCTCAGGCTCGGGCTTCAGGCTTAGGCTCGGGCCCAAGTTATAGGCCCGTTGGTCGGGCCGGGCTCGGGCTCGGGCCTAGCATATTTCCCTTAATGACGAGTGAAAGCCCGGCCCGGCCCGGCCCAAGATCAAGTCGATAGGTCGATTCTAGAAATATATTTAAAACTGAAATATACATATTATATAATA
Source organism: Nelumbo lutea (assembly GCF_056320005.1). Lineage (NCBI taxonomy): Eukaryota > Viridiplantae > Streptophyta > Magnoliopsida > Proteales > Nelumbonaceae > Nelumbo > Nelumbo lutea. The sequence continues at coordinate 13,525,922 of NC_142691.1, forward strand.
TTTCAGTGAGAATATATTTATTGTAAGTGCATTTAAAACTGAAATATATATTTCAGAAATATACATATTATATATATAATATTTTAGAATATATTTTCTGGAAATATATTTAAAATTGAAATATATATTTCAGAAACACACACACACACACACACACACACACACACAACACACACACACATATATATATATATATATATATATTTAAAACCAAAATATATATACAGATATATCAGAATATATATTCTCTGGAAATATATATCTGATATATTTTAGAATATATTTTTCAGATATATATTTATTATTTAAAACTGAAATATCTATATTTAACAGTTTTAAATATAAAATATATATATTTAAATTAAAACCGAAGTTTTTTGTGCAATCATATCATAAATAACTACAATTTTTTTTCAAAGCTTAAGCAAAACACAAATAAAATATATTGACTTTTAATATGCATTAAATTTTTAAAATATTAAATAAAAAATACTAACCTATGAATGTGATGCTTAAATCTTGAGAAGTTGAAACTTGAGAGTTGAGAGAATGAGAGTTGAGATTTGAGAAGATGGGAGAGCCAAGTGAACGAGTGATGTTGAAATTTGAAAATCTTGAGAGTGCTTGAGCCTTGAGGAGGCGAACCAAGAAAGAAAAAGTCAAAGAAAATGAAATTTGGAAGAAGACTAGGACTTGCAACGCTTAGAGAATAGGGGATTTCTAGTCTAGGAAAGAAATGGCTCATATTTGCCTATTTGGTATAAAGGAAAGAATGAGTCAAATAAGAATGAAATTTGGAAGAAGACTAGGACTTGCAACGCTTAGAGAATAGGGGATTTCTAGTCTAGGAAAGAAATGGCTCATATTTGCCTATTTGGTATAAAGGAAAGAATGAGTCAAATAAGAATGAAATTTGGAAGAAGACTAGGACTTGCAACGCTTAGAGAATAGGGGATTTCTAGTCTAGGAAAGAAATGGCTCATATTTGCCTATTTGGTATAAAGGAAAGAATGAGTCAAATAAGAATGAAATTTGGAAGAAGACTAGGACTTGCAATGCTTAGAGAGTAGAGAACATTTAGTTTAAGAAAGAAATGACTCCTATTTGCCTATTTGGTGTAAAGGATAGTAAGATACCCTAGAGAGTAAAGAACCTCTCTTTTAATCTTTTCAAAAATGCAAGAAGCCAATCTTTCTAAATGTGTAGGGACTATGGATTTTGCTTGCCTTGCAATGCTTGCCATTAATGCCAATCCTAAAGACTAGAAAGAATAGATAACTAAGTCAGTAAGTAACTAAAAAATTAATGCTAAAAATAAGTAACTATGTTAGTAAGTAACTAGAAATAAATAGGATAGAGATAACCTAGTTAGATAACTCGGTTCGGTTTCGATTTTCATGTGTAAAAATCGAAACCAAACCAAATTATCAATTTACCCATCTTTACAACCCAAAACCGACTAGTGGTGAAGAAAAAACAGCCAAATTAGATTGGGTCACGCTGGGTTGGTCAATTTGGCATTGTTTGTGAATAGCCCTAATGGATGGAAATGTGAGAATATTGTTGCTATATTTTTGCACTTTCTACAAAGAAAATGTTGTTTTCCTTATCATATTATATAATAGTTATATAATATATTAATATCTAATTTTATTTTCAATTTTATTATATTATTTCATTTTATTATTGTATATATAAATAATTGTATACATAAAAAATATATATAAAATAAAATTTTAAAATTTTTTCTAATTTTATCAATTTTTTAATTTATGTTAAAATTTTTATTTTTTTTTCAAAATTTTTAAAAAACATAGCTTGGTCTAGCACAAGGCTCAGCCCATAGACCAGCTCGATCCATGGCACGACACAGGCCTGCATGGGCTCAAGCTATGGACCATGTCGAGCCAACCCCCCAAAGTATCTCAAAGGAGGGAAGAACGACCCAACTCAACCCATGGACCAGCACGGTATGGTATGACATGGCCTACACTTTGCATAAGTCATACCATGCCAACCCAACACAATCCGATTTACACCTCCAGCAAGGTAGAAATTATCTACTCCTATTACCCTATACATGAATATACAAGAATATGGCTTGTAAGGAAATTGAATGAGATAATGTTTCTACCAAAAAAAAAGTGAGTATTACAAATAAACGACATCTAGAACATTGAGTGAGATATGGGATACATATGTACTGACACAATGTTCCATAAGAGTGGCATGTAATTCACCTATACTTGTTCCCTTAAACTCGACTTAACAAAACCTCACCTTAATTATTTTGAGGTGGCTACTTAGTCCCGTTCTACAATTGCATCCCATTAAGAGCCACTTGTGACAAATTTAGAGTTTACACCATTTTTCATTGTTTTGGGTTACATCCTCTTTAGCATTTTTCATTGTTTTGAGTTACATCCCCGCCATGTTTGGGGAACATCTTCCGATAATAATCATCAAAACTGGTATTATGATCGAGAAATATTCTCAATACACGGTGAAGATATACTGTGGGGCAGCGCCTTATATGTACTCTCCTTACTTCAGTCTTTGCACATCGCCAACCATATTAGTTCACTTTTTTTTTTTTCATTTTTCAAATAAAAGGGGTTAATCATAGTTGATTTCATCTTGTGTCTCTCATTTGTACTTTTTAGCAATTAGCTTCTTTATCATTGAATTCTGCGTATTTTTATAAAACTTTTCTCTTATGCTACAAGGGTTGCATGTATGATGATGGAAAATGAGGGGTTTCCTCAAATTTTGTGTTTAATAAAAAATTGACCATATATCCCAAAAATTCATGGTGTTCCGATTAGGTCTATTTAGTGTTCGGTTTGACAGAAAAAAGATACAAACAGAAAATTTAGCAAAATTTTCTACCAACTTTCCCTCAAATGAGATTTCTTACTCACTTTTCCAACCCACTCTCCACCTACCGTGATGTGGCTGCAATTCACTGTGGGTAGAGAGTGAATAGGAAATTTGGGTTCACTTTTCTTTTTTCAATTTTGGCTCGATTTGTTAATCGATTAATTAATCACAATCCCTACATTCATTTGTTGCTATATTAGGTCTTATGACAAATAAAGATCTCTATAATCTCCAATTTGCCTACACGTTGATAACGCTATCTCCTTTCCACCTCTCTCTTTATCTTTATCCGACTGAATAACTTATATCATACAAGAATGCTGAAATAAAATTTATTCAGACAAATTTTAATTGAAAAACACTTGTGGGATAAACTCACATACCCAAGTAAATAAAAATTAAAAAAGAAGAGAACCTTTCTATGAAGCCAATTATAGCGCGCCTTAGAAAACAAACCTAAATAGTAGAGAATTGTACGAGTTTTGCAAGATATGAATTAAGACAGTCAATCCATAAGGAATGTAAATTTCTATAATTAATCTCACTTGTTGAAAAATGTTCCTATTCCACACGCATTTTACATTCAACTAAACACCATAAAATCACAATTTCTAAAGAAAAAATAATTCTTTTTTCATTTTATCGTGCAGCCAAATAGAACATTAACTTCATCCTGAATGACTGCAGATTGCATAATATTCGAAATGCAATCCTCCACCTCAACCATTCTACCATCATTCATTCAATGAGCAACACTTTTCTTCATTTCTCAATTTTTCTGGTTTGGGTTTTGATGAAAGGTAATTTGGCCCGACCTAGTAATAGGGGGACACGTGCACACAACCTAAACTAGCAAGTCGACAGCTCACTCTGACATGCCAAGTTTGCAATGGATCGAACTCGGATAACAAGACCACCTCGGGAAAGTCTACCTTGGGACGAGTATACCTTGGCGCAAAGTCACATCAGGACCACCTTAATCCCAAGGCACTTCGGCATTCATATCAGATCGGATCTAAAGAGCACGAGCTCAAGCAATGTTGACCGACCACCGCATGGCAACCCCAGGGATCCCGTCACCGTACTCCGCATCTTACAGTATCATGCCTTGTAATGGCTATATTAGCTCACCCACTCCCCGATTCAGGAGGAAGTGGGCAACCTTACCGATTGGTGACGTTATCCCCACCTAACACGAAAACGGATCCCATCACAGCGGGGATCCAGGAACTACTCCACCAAACCTGCGAGGATTCCAGTATATAAAGACCTCACTCCCCAGGGGCGATATGATGCGTAATCTCTGCTCTCTAGCTCTCTCACAATCTATTGTCATCTTCAAGCTCTCTACTAAGTGCTAACTTAACCGTTGGAGTGGCCTCACCGGATAATTCAGCCCGGATTCTCTGATTCATCTCTTGCAGGTTCCTCAATTCCCGTCGTTGCTGGTAGCTAGATCATCTCCTGCAGGGAGCAGTCGGATTGCGTCACATCATTTGGCGCCGTCTATGGGAAATCACTACTAGAAGCCTTTGCCTCCATTTCACAAGTCTCAAACTCAGAATCAAACCCATGGCTTCCTCTAGCAACGCCTGACAAAACAACGAAGCAAATGTCTTTGGGGGGCAACTTCAGTTCTCGTCTGTCTGCATAGGTTAGTTCACCGTACTGCTTACTGCGGCTAGGGTCCCAGGGCTGACAATGCCCCAAGCGACTACACAAGTGAACGCGCCACTCCCTCCTGTAGTCGGCGCGACATTCACTAAACCCTCTATGGTTCTGTGGGAAACGCTACAAAAAACTAAGTTCTCATCCTACAAAAAGCTAAGTCATCTTCTCCCAGAAAGCTAAGTCCTCACTTTTTAAAAATTAAAGCTCTCGCTTTATAGTTTTCATTTTTTATGAACTCAAACACTATGCAGAAAGCTAACAGACTAAGCATCTCTACCAACTTTACTTTCAATTTAGATAAAAACCTCATCAGTCCTCTTTGCGAGGTCTCCTCTACAAAGATGAGCTCTTCGTGGCTTCCACGGGAGTTGGCGACCAACAGACTACATGGGCGCCCTTGCTGGTCGAGCCTTCCAAGGCTCCCGTGCGAGCTGGCGACCTAAAGTTAGTAGTGTTGCCCCCGAAGGTTGAGCTCCTAGTAGCTTCTTGTAGGAGTGGGTGACCGGCATCACGAGGCTGATGCAATAGCTCCAAGGTGCCCACCCGCCGGTCGGGCGCGGCCTAGCGACCTACGTGCGGGCTGGCGGCTTGGCAGCCTGGTACATGCGTCGACCTGGCACGGCCTGGCGCGGGCGCCAACCTGGTAGTCTGGCTCAGGCGTGAACTGAAGAACTAATAAAAGACTTTCTCATCGCATAAGACCCAGTCGCTTCTTCGGTATGGGCAAAATCAAGGAAAGTAGACTACGAGTCACTCCTAGAGCCTAAGGGCTAAAGTACCGTACTGGTAGAGACCTCAACACCACATAAGACCTAGTCGCCTCTTTGGCATGGGAAAAATCAAGGAGAGTGGACTATAAGTCGCTCCCAGAGCCTAAGGGCTAAAGTACCAAACTGGTAGAGACCTTGGCACCACATAAGACCCAGTCGCCTCTTTGGCATGGGAAAAATCCAGGAGTGGACCGCGAGTCGCTCCCAGAGCCTAAGGAATTGAATTAGCGCTTACGAGCTCATCGAATTTCGGGCCAAAATGAGAAATCTACTCCCTTCACTGAGTTACTTTCAGCTCGGGAGTGGGGGGCAAAAAGTGATGAGGGCGGCTTTGGCCCTCCAATGATATCGTGACACATGGCAGCTCAGCACCTCACAGGCAGCTCGGCACCTGGTCAGCTCAGCACCTCACAGGTAGCTCAACACCTGGTCAGCCCAGCACCTCACAGGCAGCTCGGCACCTGGTCAGCCTGGCACCTCACAAGCAGCTCGACACCTAGGCAGCTCGGCACCTAGTTAGCCCAGCACCTCACAGGCAACTCGACACTTCATATGTCCTAGTCGCCTCCTCGGTATGGGCAGGTAAGTCCTAGTCGCCTCTTCGGCATAGGCAGATAAGTCCTAGTCGCCTCTTTGGCATAGGCAAGTTACCTCTAATGCCTAAGGCATAGATGGCTCGGGTATAAGCCCTACATAACAACAGGTCGGACCCATAAGGGACAATTGGCATTCAAATGAGTAGCATGTGCATTACGTAAAGTTTCCCTTACTAATAGTCCAAGTAGACGGTTCGGGGTAACAAACACTTAGATAAATTTTTACTTTTGTTATCCTTACTTGTTGTCCAGCTCGATAGCTCGGCAATTCGGGTAACCTATACAATTTTTACTTTGCACAAGCGCTCTCCTCGGCGCGCGTTACGCAAAGTTGCCCCTACTAATAGTCCAAGTAGACAGTTCGGGGCAACAAACACTTAGATAAATTTTTACTTTGGTTATCCTTACTTGTTGTCCAGCTCGGTAGCTCGGCAATTTGGGTAACCTATACAATTTTTACTTTGCACAAACGCTCACCTCGGCGTGCATTACGTAAAGTTGCCCCTACTAATAGTCCAAGTAGACAGTTCGGGGTAATAAACACTTAGATAAATTTTTACTTTGGTTATCCTTACTTGTTGTTCAACTCGGTAGCTCGGCAATTTGGGTAACCTATACAATTTTTACTTTGCACAAGGATTGCTCAGAAAAATTTATATTTCATTGAATGAAAAAGTGTGAGTATAGAGACTTCATTGTAACCCGAGCTCAGTGGCTTCAAGGCGTACATCCAAAACACAGGAAAAAGAAAGATCTAGAATCACTTAGGAGGATTTCCAGGTGGGTCAGTCTCCATGTCTTCCTGACTTGAGGGGCCCGCCTCTTCGGCTTCATCGTCACTTTCCTCCTCAGATGAGCTGGGCTCTTTGTTCACCGCCTTCATCACCTCAGGGGTAAGGCCCGACATAGTAAGGACTCCGAGATCGAGGTCAGGAAACTTCTGCCGCACCAAGTATCTACACAGCTTGAACCCAGAACGATAGGAGCTCGATCCATACTCAACTTGGAGATCGTGGAACTCCGAGGATTCCTTGAAGCGTTCAACAGCGTGGCTCCTTTCCTCAACTCACGCCTCTTGGATAGCGGTCTCGAAGATCTCAGTCCGCTCCTGAATCATCGCTTCGAGACTCTCGTTTTCTCGTTGAAGCTTCACCTTCTCCTCGGTCAGCGTCGAGATCTGCTCCTGTTGCTTCATTTTCTCCTTAGTCAGTGCGGAGATTAGTTCCTGCTGCTTCTCCTTCTCCTCAGTCATGGCCAAAATCAGCTCTTGCTGACTTTAGGCTCCATTCTTGGCCCGAAGTATTTCACCCCGAGCTAGGTTCAGTTCACGATGAAGCTCATGTGCCTTTTCATTGGCTTCCAAAGCCCGCTTCAGATAGATCTCAGACTGGCACATCAACGGTTGAATGGCGGAGTTCACCTAGCAAACAAAACCGAAGTAAGTACATTTGAAACTAACAAAGAAATAAACTGTAAAGATACTTACCACTATGCAGTAATCGACAGCTCGGGCTCCGAGCAGGGATGTGGACATGTCAGCCCATTCCACGGCCTCATCAGGGAAGGCGACATCCCTACTCTTGTGCATTGTGAGCTTGAGAGTCATTATGCTCTGATTGGAAGGTCTGGGTCTTGGTGTAGAAGTGCTCTCCAGCCTACAAGGTTGGACACTTTCCTGCTCGGGTACAGAAGTGCTCCCCGGTTCACGAGACTGAGCACCCTTCTCCTGGTCGTCATCCAAGTCCACCACGGGGGGTTGAGGATGAACCTCCTCCTCGAGGAGCATGGTAGAGATCGGCTCTATAGCCAGGACCTCAGATGGGGCAGGGGATGAAGGACCGGCTTCCAGGTGAAGCTTCTTTGAAGCCTTCCTCTTCTTCCCTCTCTGAGAGCTCTTGAGAAGGTTCTCGGCATCGACCTCTGGCATGGTAACTAGAAGAGCAAAAGGTTAGCCGTGAATTAAAAACAACTTTAAAATAAATAACCAAGATGGAAACCTACCAGGAGGGCTCAAACCAACTCGCACAAGTTTCTCATCGGCTAAGAAATCTTTAATCTCAAGGCCGAGGTCCCTCCGCGAGTTGATGACTGCCCTAGTTTCTGCATCCAAGCTCACCCCGGGATCCTTGATAACTACCCTTCAGTTGATTGGAAAAGACCACCCTTCAGGATTTCGGACAATGAAATACCTCCTTTTCTAGGATGGAGCCTTGTTCGGGCATCCGAACAGGATTTTGAAACCAGGCTGAGATGAGAGATAATAGCTTGGTCTAACGTCCCTGCGCAGACAATGAGAGTTTCACTTGATTGCACAGGTCAAGCTGAAGGTGTCTAAGGATAGAGGTCGGTTGTATGTGTGGAACAAAGAGATAGTACCAACTATAATATGAATAGAGTTCGGATGTAGTTGGTCGATGGTAATGTTAAAAAACTTAACTACCTCTATAATGAAAGGGTGAAGCAGGAAGCGTAGCCAGGCCGCGAGCCGCTCCTCAAAGACCGTGAGCTCATGGTGATCATGAGCCCAAGGGTATTGACCTAAGGGAAGGCTAAAAATCAAGCTACCAGGAAGACGATAGCGAGCTACAAGGTACATTAGCCTATCGGAAGTTAGAGTAGAAGGACCGAAGTTATCTGGATCCCGAGCCCGAAAAGAAGATGGGGCCTCCGTCCTAGAGGATGGACCCTCTTCCTGAACCTCAGTCTCCCCAAGCCGGGATGGCTCAACTTCAAGAGCAGAAGCTTCCACTAAAGACTGAAGAGGGGAGTCACCCTGCAACGAGTTGACCTCTCCAGTAGGGGCCGCGGATTGCACCAAAGCACCCTCAACCTCACTAGAACTACCTAAAAGTCTGTCTATGCTAGAACTGAACATGATTAAAAAACAAAGGAAGAGCAGGAAAACACAGACTCACCGAAAAGAAGGATGACCTCGGAAAACAAAGAGAAGAGTGAGCTGAAGAATTCTGATATGCCCTCATAACAGACTTGTGAATTTGTGGCGAGAAAAATGAGTTGGGGCCCCTTATTTATAGCCATTATTTCCGAGAACTAACGGTTGAGATCGAAGTGATGCAACAACTCCTAGGAAAACCGGCTACGCGACCCCCGAAGATAAAATTGGTTTAGCGTATTTTTTGGCATCCGCGGAGTTTATAGATCGTGTGATGTCCGCGCGTAGGCCAGACGCGACCTAGGTTTTCCTGGTTGAACTGGGTGGCCGAACAAGTCCGACTCGTGAATCATCTGGCTAGCTGCCCAGACCTCGGACCAAATCCACTTGGCTCATCATGAACTCCCCGCATCGGGTCAGGACCCCTGGCTCGGGGAGTGGGGAGCAATTGATGAAGGGTAATTTGGCCTGACCTAGTAATAGGAGGACACATGGACACGACCTAAACTAGCAGGCCGACGGCTCACTCTGACATGCCAAGTCCACAACGAATCGAGCTCAGATAACAAGACCACCTCGGGACGAGTATACCTCGGCACAAGGTCACATCAGGACCACCTCAATCCCAAGGAACTTCGGCATTCATATCAGGTCGGATCTAAAGAGCACGAGCTCAGGCAATGCTGACCACCGCATGGCAACCCCGGGATCCCGTCACCGTACTTCGCATCTTACAGAATCATGCCTTGTAATGGCTATATTAGCTCACCCACTCCCTGATTCAGGAGGAAATGGGCACCCTTATCGGTTGGTGACGTTATCCCCACCTAACACGGAAATGGATCCCATCAAAGCGGGGATCCAGGAACTACTCCACCAAACCCGCGAGGACTCCAGTATATAAAGACCTCACCCCCCATGGGCGATATGATGTGTAATCTCTGCTCTCTAACTCTCTCACAATCTATTATCATCTTCAAGCTCTCTACTAAGTGCTAACTTAACCGTCGGATTGACCTCGTCGGGTAAACCACCCTAGATTCTCTGATTCATCTCTTACAAGTTCCTCAGTTCTCGTCATTGCTAATAGCCAGATTATCTCCTGCAGAAAGCAGCCTGATTGCATCACATCAAGTTTTAATTTCGATGCTTGGAGAAGTTGCAGTGTTGATGCAAACCAAGCCGGGTTTGAGTGGGGAAAAGCCAACTTTTTTTTTTTTTTTTTGTCTATTAGGATTTATACAGGAAATTAAAGGAGCATAGGATATGGTAACCCAAAGCCAGAAAAACTCATATTGTGATACCAAAACCCAAAGAGCTGTCAGATGCAAGATTCTCCACCCGTGAAAGCTCTGATGAACACCAGACCAGAGGACCGAAAGCCAAGCACCAAACTTGTCACCCTTACTTGAGTAAAGGCCCATTAAAGCAAGGGTTTGGGTGATCAGATCAAAAGTTCAGAAGTTAAAACCACTCCTTGGAAAAGCAAATAATAATTTATACTTGCATCACAATGTCAATATCTGAAGGAACTCTTGCATCATCAAATTGGGTTTTTCTTTTCTTTCGGTAATCAAATTGGGTTGATTCAATAGAGAAGGAAAGAGGTTTTCGAGAGACCATGATACGTGTCATGGACGTGTATTATTTCGTCTTGAGGCTTTGGAAGCTTGACACAGTCCCGAGTCCTAAATCTGCGGTCTCCAGTCTCCACCCCCACATGCTTTCTCCTTTTTCTGGTGAACTCCTCCACCCACCTGCATATCAACCCAAATACTGCCTCAGAGCCTCAGAACTACACACCACGCAAGCACAAAACTAAGAATAAAGCCAAAAAGTAAGGAAAACTTGTCACAACTCACAACTATGGTTCTAACTTCTGAACTTGGTCATAACCATCCAAGGGTCAGGATTGAATAATCATACTGATTGATGATCTCCAAGCTAAGGTGTTCCTGGTGGGTCCAACTCCAATCTGTATTCTATAGAAGATTAGGATTAAGGAGGACACAACAAACGGGTTAACTGTCTTACCAAACGCAGCCTAAGTGAAACATAGTCTTCTAGAAAGAGGGCATGTCCATATCCAAATAGCTGTACCTATTCTAAACTCGGCACTTCAATTACAACGAACGACTAATCATTCAACGATTAAATTCTGTTTTTCTCGCTTCAAATTCAACAATTATTCTTGATCCCTTATTTCTCAGATTTCAAAATGATTTTAATTGCAAGAAATCAAAAGAATTCACAGCCGTTGATTTGCCCAAATGCCAAGGATTAAAATAACCCACGACCGTTGATTACTCGTTTACAGTGATTACTCGTAACAGTTTCCGGTCAAATTCGGCCGGCGCCGCCCGCATATCTCTTAAAAACGCGTGTTTGTCCCGCCTATCGGGTCGGTTAATTCCATATATAAGGTGTCAACACCCTCGTAACGAGGCCAAAGAGTCCAACACATTCTACAAATAATTTCAAAATAAAGGGTCTATCTCCCTCTTGAGTCTCTCCATTTCTTCTTCCGCAATCTCTTTCTCTTTGCCGATTTTGGAACTGATTACTGGAGCACAAAGGTAAGTCTTTTGTTTGAGTTTTCTTCTATGTTTGAATTCCTTTAATGGGTTTCTCGGAAACATGGAAATGTGTTATTGGGTTCGATCTGCAATGCCGATGTTCTCTAGATCCATATTTTAAGGAAAACAGACAAGGTCATTTTGGAAGGAGCAAAACTGCGAGGGGGCGAAAACTATTTTGCTTCTCGCTTGTTTCAATGATTTTTGGTGGGCTTTGATTTCAATGGGGTTTGGTTTGTTCTCAGGCCCGCATTGCAGTTTTTGCCGGACTTGGGTTGCCACCAAAAGGACTAGTTCCTTTTCGTCCTCTTTTCTGATTCTTCTTTAGTCCCCTGAAATGGAATATAGAGGTCTCCAATTTTTATTTCTTCATTTGATTCATCAGTTCTTCCGAGGGCAAACTAAGAACATTTTGGTTTTCTCGAATCAGTAGTAAATCCAGTTTTCAGAACCATTGTTCTTCAATAGATCTTAGAACTCACCCTCTGCTTTCGATATCTTTATTTTTTTTATAGAAAATCGTTAAACAGTACCGCCTTCGACTTCTGAAGGACCTGTTGCTTTTTGCTATTTTCTTCGCCAAGCCATCTCTTGCTTATGTTTGCTTTCATCTTGCTCACCTGGTTCTCCTGTTTTTGTTTGGACCTGCAGGGAAAATGACAGAACCAAAACCAGAGACACCCGAGATACCACCATCGTCCTCGAGAAAGCTCCCTGACTTCAAACAATCTGTTAAACTGAAATATGTAAAGCTTGGCTACCATTATCTCATCACCCATGGCATGTACCTCTTCCTCTCGCCTCTCGTGGTCCTCACTGCCGCCCAGCTATCCACATTCTCGCTCCAAGACCTGTATGTCCTCTGGGACCATCTTCGATTCAACCTGATTTCCGTGGTCGTCTGCTCCGCCCTCCTCGTGTTCCTGTCTACAGTCTACTTCCTCACCCGACCACGCCCCGTCTACCTCGTTAACTTCTCATGTTACAAGCCTGATGATGCTCGGAAATGCACAAGGCAGATATTCATGGAGCGATCCCGCTTAACAGGTTCCTTCACTGATGCCAACCTTGAGTTCCAAAAGAAGATCCTTGAGCGATCAGGTCTGGGCGAGGACACTTACCTCCCAGATGCTGTCCTCCGCGTGCCTCCGAACCCATCGATGGCAGAAGCTAGAAAAGAGGCCGAGGTTGTGATGTTTGGAGCCGTCGACGAGCTCTTTGCTAAGACCTCTTTAAAACCCAAGGACATCGGTATCTTGATCGTTAATTGTAGCTTGTTCAATCCGACTCCATCTCTCTCGGCCATGGTCATCAACCATTACAAGCTTCGGGGCAACATAATCAGCTACAACCTAGGTGGAATGGGTTGCAGCGCAGGTCTGATCTCAATAGCTCTTGCTAAAGATCTTCTGCAAGTCCACCCCAATTCTTATGCCTTGGTCATTAGCATGGAGAACATCACCTTGAATTGGTACTTCGGCAATGAGCGCTCCATGCTCGTTTCCAATTGCTTGTTCCGAATGGGAGGAGCTGCGGTCTTGCTCTCGAACAAGCGCTCAGACCGGTGGCGATCCAAGTACCAATTGGTCCACACCGTCAGGACACACAAAGGTGCTGATGACAAGTGCTTCAGCTGTGTGACCCAACAGGAAGATCCCAATGGAAAGATCGGTGTGTCTTTGTCCAAGGATCTGATGGCCGTTGCCGGTGACGCTTTGAAGACCAACATTACTACTCTGGGTCCTCTTGTTCTGCCAATGTCGGAGCAGTTGCTCTTCTTTGCTACATTGGTCGGAAGGAAGCTCCTCAAGATGAAGATCAAGCCATACATCCCCGACTTCAAATTGGCTTTCGAGCATTTCTGCATTCATGCAGGTGGAAGAGCTGTTCTGGATGAATTGGAGAAGAACTTGCAGCTATCCGAGTGGCACATGGAACCATCAAGGATGACACTTTACCGGTTTGGAAACACCTCGAGCAGCTCTCTGTGGTACGAATTGGCTTATACAGAGGCTAAGGGAAGGATGAGGAGGGGAGACAGATTATGGCAGATTGCATTTGGGTCAGGGTTCAAGTGCAACAGTGCAGTCTGGAAGGCTTTGAGGACCATAAACCCAGCCAAGGAGAAGAATCCATGGATGGATGAGATCCACAAGTTCCCAGTGGATATTCCAAGGGTAGCAGCTCTCTGAACTCCAATCAAGATTGAATAGTTAATCTTTTCTACTGTTCTGGGCCTGTATTTTTTTAGATGAAAATTGGGTTGAAATGTTGTGTCTGTACTTTTGAGATGAAATTGTTGTTAGGTTGGGAGCTATTGTTTTAGGAAGATGGATTTGGAGAGATGGTGCCATTCAGGATTTTCTATCTGCAGGATGGTTGGATTAGTTTCGAGGTGGTTAGGCTTAGCAAAAAAATGGTTTGGATCAAGAGGAGGTTGGGTATTTTCATGCTGACTTCTTCATGACTTGGGGCTATGGGGATCCATTGGATCTAATTCACATGTACTGGAATGTTATTCCTACTGTTCTTCATTCGTAACTTCTTCATGATTATTTGATTCTCCATTTTCTATCTGCAGGATGGTTGGATTAGTTTCGAGGTGGTTAGGCTTAGCAAAAAAATGGTTTGGATCAAGAGGAGGTTGGGTATTTTCATGCTGACTTCTTCATGACTTGGGGCTATGGGGATCCATTGGAACTAATTCACATGTACTGGAATGTTATTCCTACTGTTCTTCATTCGTAACTTCTTCATGATTATTTGATTCTCCATATTCGTACACTTGCAAAATGACCCATAATTCTTGAGAAGATAGCTTTAAGTAATTCCAAGTGTCAATGATTCGCCCAATTAAGCAAGCTCTGGTGGGCTTGATCTGAATTTGCACATCATATTTGTTTCTTGACATTGGTTTATGGGTGGGGTTTTGCACCAAGAAAATGGAATGAGGTGACCAGAGATCTCAGTTTCCCAGGTCAAGAAAAGAGTTACAGGCTTCCAGCCTCCCAGGTCCCAGGTGAGGGGACACATCACTTTTGTATTTTTGGTAATAAATAAATATTGAATAAAAATAACATGATTGTTGAGGGTGGCGGTACAATTTTGGACTTGCATTTCCCAATATCGTCTTTTCCTTTCCCCCTCAACAGTTACAGAACCAGGAGGAGGTGCAAATGGTCAAGTACGACCAAGCAAGAAAATATGTGACCATTAAATTAAAAAAAAAAAAAAGAATAGAGGCGTCCTGGCTGCAATCTGCATTGAGCACAATTCTCTAGTGGGCTCGAACTCCGGCGGTGCCATCGCACCAGCACCGGACGCAACTCCAAAACCATGCTACTGCCTTTAGTCCTCTTTCCATTGCTATGTTATCTATTACCAATGTCAGTTTATATTTTGGAAAAAAAATAAAAAAAATGTTTACTTCTGCGGTATTGAATGCAACCGAAAACTTGAACAATGAGAAGCATCTGAATGTTATTAAATCAACTGAAGCCAAATAGACTACAATTTCAAGCATTCTTTTGGGAACGTTTGTGTTCTTTCCTCAGGATTTGGACCCAGAATCCGAGCAATGTCCTGATTGCTGAAACGTGAGATGGGAATTTGAGGTTACCGATTTCATTTCCGCCCCGGAAATCCCATTATGTCCGGACAGTGGCGGACCCAATTGTCGTCTTTGATACCTGATGAATGACTACTACTTCACTTGCATGGTTGTAAAGACTAAGACAGAGCGAGGGATGACATTGACCTTTCTCATAAGTCAATAAGTCATAATTCAAACGCACAAGCAAAGTCCATGAATTGGTACAAGCACCCGGTTAGTCATTTGCTTTTCTTTCTCCCTAAAACCTGCTTAATTTAATGTGACTTTCTTTGTTTTTTGCTTTTTTTCCTGTTCTGGTTGGTATCCTACTCTGGAGATGAATAAGAAGAAGAATAAGTTAAGCAGCAGCCATAGCTGGTTATGAATACAACCCACATGGAGCTTCAAGCCTTCAACAACAACAATCACTGTCACCACCATGTGCATGTGAGCCACTGAAAGATCCCCACCAAATCTACATGTTTATATACGATATTATACTAGCTCGCGCTCTCTCTCTCTCTCTCTAAACGCAATCTCTATCCATGTTAACTAATAAATAAACATGCCAATTCATTTGGGGTGGAATGTGGGACCCACCCAATAAAGCTATAGCCACATGACCGCTCGATTATGCCTTACAGGAGAGCTCAAATCCGGTGCTTGCAACTTGTTATCAATATCATTACCAATGAAAGATGTTTTATTTATTATCTCCGGACTCCGGCCTGTCAGTACTAGAGTACTGGTAGATTGCATCTCGTCGGAGGGAAGGGAACAATAAGTGAGGCTGGCAGTCGTCGAGGGAAGGATTAATTAGTATATACGAGTGCGAAAGCCAACATGTCAAATGTCAATGAACTGGAGTAGTGGACCATACCGCAAATTTGATCCAATGAAGATCCCAAACTATTAATGCAGGTCATTTTCCTGTAGATTGGTAGTTGCTGCATTGATTATTTCTTTCTATTGACTAAGAAAGACGTAAATGTTTGATGCAAGTGAAGTTTTCAATTGATGGGGTGTGAAGGGTTCAAATCCTATAGAATTATAAACAAATTTCGATACGTACACCGATCGATATGCATTATTAGAACATATAGAATGGGCCAGTGGCTTGGTTGTCTGCCATTTCTGCATTAAACAGCTTTGCCTTTGTTCGGTAAGCAATGACCTATGATTTTCATATCCTCTGCTTTAATTCAGGACCATCGACTTCTCATTCAAGTCAACCATAATGAAATTATCATGTAATTTTTTTTTTAAGATGGCACATGTTATTCACTTGTACAATTAAAAATAGAAGAGCCCAAAGCTAAAAATTAAGAGCCCGTATCCGAATGTGTTATTCTAATTCTAACTGTTTGGTTGAATGGAACGAGAATGGTGGAATGGCATTTCCCCATTTGAGGAAATGATCATTCCCTCTTCCTCACTTGCAAATGAAATCTTATTTCAGTTTATTCCAATTCCTGTCTAAACCAAAAAAACTATAGGAATAGATCATTCTGATTCTAATTCCAACTATGAACCAAACAAACCCTAAATTTATTTATATGATTTTACTATAATTTATTTTTTTATAATCTTATCAAGGTTCAACACTTGGTCTTTATTTATTAACAATAGGAGTGCGTATCAGGATACACTTCGGATTTGAAACCAATAAACGATCCAATGTGACATTTTCTTGTATCTACAATTTATAACAAACTAGACATTAAAAAGGATGTCACCCATAAAATTAAGGCAAGATGGGCAAAATGGAGGGGATGCATCTGGAATTTGTGTGATAGGTTAATACCTCTTATGTTAAAAGAAAATTTTGGTTAAAAAAAATGTGAGGCCAAGCTAGCCAGCCATGTTATTGGAGCCAAAGATTTAAATATCAATATAATCGTATAAGTATCGGCCAGAGGGTAAACGAGATACGCTAAAACTAAACCCGTATCCCCTAAATCGCATGCATTTATTTGTAAAAAATTGTGCCTGACATGATTCAAACACAAATCACCCAAAGTTCAAGCCTTGGCTGCGCACTTCATCCACTAAGCCAATTTTCATCTTAAGAAATTTAATGAAATAAAATATATTTTTCTTATCTATTGTCCACATGTAATGCAGAAAAATTACATTTGTGTTTAACAATTTCAGCAAAATAAAAAATAATATTCAAAACTAATATTTTATAAACTAATAGAATAAATAATTTCTTAAATCCGTATTTATATCAAAAATTTGTTTAATCTCAAGAAATTTATACAAAAAAAGATATTAATAATACGATAATTAATTTAGTACTTAATATTTATAAATTTGAACGTGACATGTATCTTAAAATTTTATAAATTATTAATTAATATTTTAATTTGAACTAAATAAAAGTATATATATTATTTATAAAAACCTTGAGAATATAATATAAAATGAGTTTTTCAAATCCATTAATCTACATTTATATCAAAAAATGATTTTTTATCTCAAAATTTATGGAAATAAAAATATTAATAATGGAATAATTATTTTAAAAGTTAAAAATTATGAATTCCATATGATTTTTATCTTTGAAATTATTTCTTCATATATACCTTTAGAATATACATTTTCTATGTATTTATACATTAATTATGTCTATTTTGATCTTAAAAATAATGTTATTAATATGTTTATGGAATTTATATGCATTTTTTGGCATATCCATGTTTTTTCTTCCATATCCATACGTTTCTAAAGCGTATCCGTATCCGAGTAGTCCAATACCGATACTTTAATCCTTGGTTGGAGCAAACCATAGGGCAATCAAGAAACATGTACAAAGAATGAGTGTAGCAGAAATGTATATATTGGTATGGATGAGTAGGAAAACTATAAAATACTGGATAAAAAATGAAGTTATTTAAAAGAACCTGAGAGTAACTCCAATAAATGATCAAATGAGAGAAATGATATGTTGCAAGTTGACGTGTAAAGAGAAGACCATTGACAACACATGTAAGAAATGATTTGCAATTTGAAGGGGCTAATGGGGCCAGGGGTAAACTACAAAAGAACATGATCCAAGTAGTAAGAATTTAAGTATTACAATTTAACAATGGATGATAATGCATGAGACTTTTTATTGGAGGTAAAATATCAATCAATGTTTTTTTAATGTAGGGCTTCGTTATCTACCCCATGGTATTATATTTTCTACCCTCGAGCTTTACTTTTTAGATCTTCAATTATAGGAATTCTGTGTTATAAAGTCTCATATTAGGTGTAATGACAAAATTACTCCCAAAAAAACAGATCAGAAAGATTGCATATAACAATATCCCAGTTTACAAACAATGTTTTCATCGATAACAACCTTAATCTTTGTATTAATTGTTCAAAAACTATCTAGAATAAGGCTTAAACTGACTTGCAAAATTGTCACTTACCAGTAATATATATATATATATATATATATATATATATATATATATATATATATATATATAATTGTAAGTTGTAACTATGACTTTCTTTAGGCTCAGTTTGGAAGGAGTACAAATACCAATATATTGAGTGCAAAACTATGTATTTTGTATGTATTAATCTGTACTGTACATATTTGCATTTGTATTCCTTTTAAATTTAGGCTCAGTTTGAAAAGAATACAAATGCAAATATGTACAGAGAAAATACATATAAAATAATACAAAATATAAGGTTTTACATTCTACATATTTGCATTTGTACTCCTTCCAAACTGAGCTTTAAGAAAATTTGCAAAGATAGATAATAATTTGGTTAGATATGTAAATAAAGATGACATTAGGGGGGATGCAATAATAAATTCACTTCATGGTAAAAATGAAATTTGCCAACAGTTTTCATATGGGAAAATCTATGACGCCAGAAAGGTATGATATCAGAAAGGTTTTGATCAATCACAATCCCCATAAATTTTGGTGAAAGCCCACCTGATTGGTTCCTACTTTTATGATGTCTATTGATTGGTTGTAAGTTTTTCTAATCATGTCTTTAAGTTCATTAGGCATGAAATGAACAAGCTATCCGTGACTAATTAATATGTAAGAGAATAAAAGTGTAAATAAATTGAGAAGACACCCATTTTTTTGATAAATCGAAAGATATAAGAGGGGATATACAGCTGTGGGGGTAGCTCGTCCCCAATAAATATGGGCTTGATTTGCTAACCAATCTACTGCTTTGTTGGCTTCCCTATAGACATGCTGATAGTCAGTCTCTGCAACGACTTAATCCTGTTCCTAAGGCAGTTGGCAACAAGTTTTTAGCATCCTCTTCCATATCCCCCACAAATACTACAAGAACCATCTATCTTCATACCTCTCTTCAAAAATATTTTTCTTTGAAGGTATTATTTTGCTTTTTCTTTTTTTTCTTTTTTTTTTTTTTGGAGGGGGGGTCTTAAGGCTCCAAATCTTTGCAATTTCACTATCTTCCCTAGGGGAGTTGTTTCACAGAATTACTAATCTTTGAATAGGCTGTTTTGATTAAAAATTCACCAGTCGTATTTGGTCTCCAAATCAATCTGTCTTTCCTTGTAATGAGGGTATGAAAGTGGTTCTAATTTTATCCCAACCCTGGGTGGAAATTAAGTTTCTAACGCGAGCCTCATTCCATATTCTTCTTTCCTTACCAATCACATCACTAACTTTCAAATCACTATTAGAAATTAGGGTTTCATCAATCATTTCCCTCACATGAGTATCATCAGCCCAATTGTCTTTCCAAAAGCTTATATCTTCACCATTACCCACCTCCCATCCAGTGCCTTTCTTCAATAAATTTCTAGTGACAAGAATGCCTTTTCAAGCCCAAGAATGCTCTTTTTTCTTTTTGGTTTCCCAAAAGTTATCTCTTTTTAAATACTTATTTGTGACCACTTGGAACCAAATATTTTTCTTTTCATTTAGGATTTTTCAACCAAGTTTAGCTAAGCAAGCTTCATTAACCCTCAATATTTTTGAGCCCTAGCCCACCACATTTCTTCTTGGTACAAACTCGATCCCAATTAACTAAATGAAGGGGTTTTCTTTCCCTATTACTAGTCCATAAAAAATTGTTTTTGGCATATATTTATATCTTCAAGCACACCCTTGGGAATCTTATATGATTTCATTATATGTTGTGGCATCATACTAATTTAAGAATTAATGTGTAATTCTTCCCGTGAAAGACAAGGAATTTTTTTTCTCTCTTTAACTTCCCATTGATTCTATCCTTGAGAAATTCAAAAATCGCTCTGTTAAATTTGCTATTGAATACTGGATCCCCCATTGTGGTGAACATTTTTGGAGATCATGACTTTGGATTTTGTGAAATTGGGAGATTGGCCCAATGCACTAGCAAATTTATCCAAAATATCCTTAATTTTGAGATAGGTTGGAATAGATGCTTTGGAGAAAATAAGACATTTATCTACAAACCGGGGAATAGGGATTGTTAGACAATTTTTTTTATGCTTTATACCCCAATAGATTTTTACGGATTTCAACTTCTTTTACCAGATTCTTAATGAAAGCCTCGGCACATAAAACAAAAATGTATGGGGAGAGTGGGTCCCCTTTTTTGGTTCCTCGTAAAGGAGTAAAACTTCTAGTCGAGGTGCCATTTAACAAAATTTAATAAGACTGTTTTAATACATTCCAAGACCCAACCGATCTACTTTTCATGGAATCCAAATTTCCCTAAAACTTTTTTAATAAATTTTCATTCCAACTTATCATAAGCTTTTTCCATGTCAATTTTTCAAACCATTAATCCAAATTTATCTTTTTTTTTCTTTGCATAGTATGAAACATTTCCTGAGCAATGAAAATATTATCAGTTATTTGTCTATTGGAATTAAATGCACTTTGGAAAGGGGAAATAATGGCCTCCGGAAATAGAGTAATCCCATTAACCATATTTTTTTAGATCATTTTGTAAATAACATTGCACAAACTAATTGGTCTAAAATTATTTGTTGATTCAGGGTTCTGATTTTTGGGGATGAGAACAATAAAAGTCTTGTTGAGGATCCTATTCATTCTGCTAGAATGAAAGAAAGCTTTAACCGTGCTGCAAACTGAGAAGCCACCTTTTAGAAATTTAGTTTACAGACAGAAGTGTAAATTAAGGACCCATTTGGCAAGTCTTTCAGTGTCGTCTTCTGTCTATTTAGAAGCCTGGAAGACCAATTTTCAGTCTATTCCTATTTGGTTCACGAAAAATCTAGCCCTTGAAAGCTAGAGCACCAAAAAGATGTGAGAAACCCATTTTGGGAAGCCCCAAATGAAGCTTTTTGCGTCATTCTCACTTTATTCTCATGTGGAAAGACACTGAAAGACATGCAGTAGCCAAACTAGCTTAGGCAACTCAAATCTTCATGCAAAAGCTCAATGCGTCTTTTGACTTTCAGCTACCATAAGATCTTCCCAAAAAGACTTGCCAAACGACCACCCAATATTAGTCCCAGCTAACTGGGGTCTCTGATTCAAACTTGCATTCTTATGCTTAATAACCCAAGATTGTAAATTAAGAAATTAAGAAGAAAACGTAAAATTGATCATGGAATCATGATATATAAAAAAGATATCCCCCCCCCAATGTTTTCAAAACTGACCTTGAGGTTGAACCATTTTTTCCTCCATGTCGTAGGTCATCGGTTCGACGAGCTGGGTCAAACGGTTCAAACTGCGCCACATCATTGCATATATAATACATATATATATATATTAGCATTAAATAATGTATAAATATGTTTTAAATTTGTTATATGTATTATTTTATATTTAATTTATGTTTTTTAATTTAGTTTTTTATTTTTTTATTTATAAAAAGTATTATATATATATATATTAGCATTAAATAATGTATAAATATGTTTTAAATTTGTTATGTGTATTATTTTATATTTAATTTATGTTTTTTTAATTTAGTTTTTTATTTTTTTATTTATAAAAAGTATTAAAAATTGTAATTTGAGGCCAAAAAAGGGGTTTTTTGTGAAAATAGCAAAGCAAGGCACCTTTAGATCCTTGGGACACATAGATCTCAAAAAGCTATAAAAAAATATCACCCCAATCGGACATCAAAGTGCAAAGTTATGGCCTCCGAAAGTTTTGCATGCATTGAGTGTACAACCCACGACCCGGTGACCGGGTCGAATGGGTCAATAGTCAAACCAGTCGGGTCGAACGGTTCTTGACCAAGTTAATGGTTTTTTACTGTCTGACGGGTCTTGATTAAACCAAATTTAGAATCCTGGCCAGGTGACGATTCGAACGGTTCGACCAACTAGGTCAACATCGGATTGGAAACATTGATTCCCCCTTTGCAAATTTACACTTCATTTGACCCCATCTTCAAGGCCAAGCTTATTCAAATTTTAACAAAATCTCAACCCAAGTCCATCCAAGTTTTATAAATAAGATTGTGAAGAAAGAGTTGCATCCCCACACCAACCTCTTTGTCCCCTCATTTCTCATATATGTGAATATCTACTTTTAAACTTAATTATGAAAAATATAAGAAGTCATAATAAAAACTCTCTAGGTCTTAATTTCATATAATTAAATCCATCATTATTCTCTTTAATAATTTCATTCTTAAATCCCCTCAATAGTTTTTTTTTCATAGAAACCATGATGAGGTATACAATTAGGAATGGCAACGGGGTGGGAATCATATTCCCTGTCCCTGACCCCGATTCTGAAATTAACCCCCATCTTCATCCCCGATGGGGATAAAATTTGTCCTCCATACCCGATCCCCGACGGGTATGGATTCCCCGTAGGACCCAAATCCCATAATTTTTTTACATAATAGTATTTAAAAATAAATAAATTTACTTAAAATAAAAAAAAATAAATTATAAATAATGTTTTGATATATATATATATAATAAAAAAAATAAATTATAAATAATGTTTTGATATATATATATATAATCAGGGTCAGGGCGGGGACCTTAATCCCCGACCCCAATCATGGATTCCTATTAATCCCCATCCCCATCCCCACCCCGCCAAAACAATCCCCATCCCCGGTCGATGGGGTCAAGGAAGTCAGGTCACCGTCGGGGATGGGGAAAATTGCCATCCCTATACACATTCGCTGGGTAGCTCTTAACATCTCTTTTCCTTAGTTGCTCTTAAATTTTGACTATCTTAATAAGACAAAGGTATAAATTAGATGGATTTGATAGGGTTAAGGGCCAATCCAAGACTAACCCTAGACAACCTGAGATGTAACCAAACTAATTTCAAAATCCAAATTTGTCAATCCAAACCTAACAAAATTTCTATTCTACCCATGTATTGCATGGGCTTATGATAACTCTGTATTTTGATGCCTTAACGGACATCATTTTAGGGTTACCTAGGCCTTAGAATAGTCAAAATGTGCCATCTTCACAGTTAAATTCAATATTGTGACTTTTGAGGGTCTCTATGCAAATTTTGGGTAAAAACTGAAAAATTTACAGAGTTTTCTACATATTTTGGAAAGCTAGTGAGACTTCTAGATGAGAGAGGGGTGTATTTCTATGAAAAATTGAGCGCAGGAGGGTGCTTCCTATCTGCTAAACCCAGAATGGCACCCCTCCTATTGTATTAGCATACTCCCCTCTCCTTAGCAAACCCTAGGGCGCTTCCCCACTCATTCTTTTCACCTCTAACAAACCCTAACCGCCCCCAACTACTAAATCCTCACCTTCCATTCCTTTTAATCTCCACCCTCCATTCTAGGGCGCCCTCTCTTTAGCATTCTAACCCTAGGGCACCATCTAACTCCTAATCCCACCATTCAGACTTTAGCCACTAGATCTTAGCCATCTATTTCACTCTCTATCTCAACCATTCACTCTAGGGCACCACCCACTCCTTTTAATCTCCACCTTTCATCCCTAAGCACGTAAATCTCTGCCATCCAATCTTAGGAGCCCAAATCTCAACCATACATAACATTAAGTGCCCTCTCCTTCTCTTCTCAGCATTAGGATCACCTTAAAACAATCCTAACCCTTCATTCTCAACCATAGGGCGCCCATATTTCTACAAAAACCTAGCTACCACCCCCCTCTTTCTCTCTAATCCCAATTATGTCCACCATTCTCTATAAAAATGACCTCAGGGGCCCTAGAGAAGGGGTTGGTCAATTCACCAAGTTCACAAAGTTAAGGCTTCTTGAGAAGTTCAAGGGTTGTAGAAGGGAAAGACGCCTAGATCTTTTCAATAGGGGTTCCTACAAACAGTTCAGCCAATCTACAACTACCACCACTGAATTTGATCAACCATTCCTTTTGTTTTCTTTATTTTCTTTTAGGTGGCCAATTCACCCAATTCACAAGGCTAAGGTTTCTTGAAAACTTCAAGGGTTGTAGAAGGGAATGACACCTAGATCTTCTCAGGAGGGATTCCTGCAATCAGTCCAACTAGTCTGCAACTACCGCCATTGGATTTGATCAACCATCCCTTTTATTTTCTTTATTTTCTTTTAGGTTGGATTCTGCCCACAAGACGGAAGGTTGTTCTTGAAAAGTTCAAGGGTAGAGGAAAAGGAGAATGCCCAAACAAGGGGAGGGGTTCCTACTTGCAGTTTGCCTAGCTACTACTGCCACCTCTGGATCCAAATCCCAACCTGTTTCCCATAGTTTTAGATTTACTTTTTATGCGTTTTTTATTTTTCTTTCCTTAATTTCTAGTTTTTTATTTTATTTCTGCAATTTATTTTTATCAAACTTAATTTTTGTCTTCCTTTCTGCATATCTGAAATTCAGCCAAGTAAGACGGAAGGCCCAGCTCGAGTTCGATGGTCAAAGGATAGATCTAGATATTACTACCTCAAACCGAATTGCAATTTTTTATTTAATTTTTTTATTTATGTTATTTACTTATTTTTCTACAATTTTTACTTTAAACATTGTTAGAATTTTATTTTAATGGATTACAGTTCAGTTAATTAGGTTTTGTGTTTCTGCAATATCAAATCTTGTTATTTTGTCTGGATTGAAGTACACAACAATTTTTTCCTCACTTCCCTGTGAATACGACATCTTTCTCACCACTAATTACATTTTATAGTTATTTTGATAATCGAAAAATTTATAAATATTGAAACAGATGTTCCAAAGTGGTTAACAGTGCGCTTTCAGACACACCAGCTTACTTGCTAGTAATATTAAAAAGAGAATGCGCCCAAGCATAACATAGTTAAAATTGGATGGAATGATATTTTCTATGATATTAATAGCAAAAATTAAAGAAAGAAAAAAAAAAGGCAAAAATTAGGTTGCATTTAGACTTCTGGAGGAACTGCATAATTGCTCCAATCAGTAAAATTGGGGCAATTTATATGGTTGATCTGTAAATTAATTTCCATAAAACTTCAATAATTAACAAATTATGCATGACAAAACTTCCCCAAGACTGGGGGAATTTTTCAACTTTACTCCAGAAGTTAACCAACTCCGATCTCCTGCACAAATTCTTCCCACAGACACTACAGGCGCACATCGAGTATATCTCCCTTAATGTTCGATTCTATTAGCAGGGCAACGCCCTTTTGGTATGATTAACGTTAAGTTTCTATGACATAAGGTGCATAGTAATCTTAGATTTGACAAAGGATCTGCTGCAAACACAACGGTGTAAAACGGACTACATAACCATTCACACGTGAACACGCCAGTGTTCTGGACACATGGGACACATATGACCCATATCACATGCGGTCCCCTGTGTACGGAACAGTGAAGTGTTCACTTCATTTGTCATTGGTTACGTAGCCCATTACACACAGCTGCGGTCGCAGCACATCACGACCCCTAAGCTAAGATCTTGAATGGAGATTAAACACAAAATCATGCACCGAAACTGCATTGCTTAACCACAGCACGACTGCACATGTGAAAAAACATAGAAATCAGACGAAAAGAAAAGCATGTGGAGAAAAATTTGCAGAATGACTTGCATGGAGTTTTTTTATAAGTAATTACTTGAATGAGATGAAACAATCCTATCTGCCTCAAAGGAAAAATATAACCAATAATATAGGGAAAAAAGATGACAATACCCCAGTCAGCCTCAGCAGCAGAAAAGGAGTTCAGCCAGTCTGCAATTGTACACAGCCAAAATAAAAGCAAATACAAGCTCTTCTTGGTGATTCTCAATACCCCTTAAGCAGCATTAAGCCACTAGTCTTTGGAGGATTTGTTGATCAGGGACTTGTGGATGTGAGGAATCACACCTCCACCAGCTATAGTTCCTTTTATCAGTGTATCAAGTTCTTCATCCCCTCGGATTGCAAGCTGCAGATGCCTTGGTGTTATACGTTTAACCTTCAGATCTTTGCTAGCATTGCCTGCCAGTTCCAAGACTTCTGCAGTAAGATACTCCAAGATTGCTGCACAGTACACAGCAGCTGTTGCCCCCACTCTTCCATTAGCTGCAATCCTGGACTTTAGGAGACGATGGATACGGCCAACAGGGAACTGCAGCAAATGACACAAAATGGTCAATTAGAGAGAAACTGTGCAAATTGCAAAGCAAGCAATTTTTTTGATAAGGTGTATGCAATATGCATACATAAATACGGCCAACAGGAAACTGAGACATATAACATAAACTGATTAAAGAGAGAAATTTTCTGCAAATTGCAAAGCAACTTGTTTGATAGTGTATATAATATGCATACCAGTTTCTCATTAGAGAGAAAAAGAAACACAGCATGTATCATAAATTTTGATAATGCATTTCTTGTGAACTCTTATTTCCTGTGAAAGAAAAGTATGGCATTCCCCATAAAATGGGGACACAGGATGTAAAACATGGTGAAAAACATCAATAGAATATACAAGGAAACCACAAGAAGTACTACGAATCTACGAAAAATCCTGGAAAACAGAACTAGCATTCTCAATTTCCCATACATTTCTCTTTTCTATTTCCCAACTGCTACTTGGGCATTTTCTTACATATTTTGTCCATTTCCCATTTCCCACAGTTAAAATAGTTGGGCTTGCTTCTTGTTTATATACCTTGCATATTTTCCACAACCATTTTTCTTTTGTGCATGTGACAGGAATTGAACAAAACTTGAAGAGAGAACTTCGACTAGTGGAAACTCAAGTTGCAACTACCACCATTACCTACTTTGAGATCTACCATAAGAAGAAATATCCTAATAAGAAAGATAGTACAGGTGAACCTCAATAATCTGCCTACACTGCTTCTGTATGAATCACGTTGGATTTCATTTCACCATTTTTAGCCCAAACAAGAGGCACTCAACTCAACAAAGCCTTACCAACCATCTCAGATCAGCTATAGAATTCTGTTTTCGCATTTCACCATGATGTCTATTAAATTACGATTCTTCAAATCTTTTTTCAATAACTATATCCACATCCTTTCTGGCATAAGCAAGATATCTGATACCAAAATTGTCTCATTCAATCAAAAGTAGCAATCAGATACAGAAGAAATACTACAAAGGAAGGAAGATTATGTTAATCCCCAAGTCCAGCAATTCTTTTGGCAGGAATGGATGCCCTCAGACCATATTGGTATTCAACAAGGTAAAAGATACTCTCCAGTGCCCCAAAAAATCGCCACCATTAAGCCTGCATAGAAAATCCCAGAGCCTACAAAATGGAACTATAGGAAAGTGATTGCATGTGAGATCCCAATTGTTTATCCAAAAATAAGTAAAAAACTTGAGATCCATTTCCCAAATGTTGCAGCCCCATGACGATGATCAGGTACTTCGAGAAAAAAGAAACATTCCTGGAAATTTTCCAGATTAATAGTCATTCTGAAATTTGTAGCAGCTTATAGGTTGATAGCATCCTTACCAGACAGGTATCATACATGATATGATGCACAAGCCATATCTACCTCAATCAGGATACTCCAAAGAACCAATCAATCAATAGTAAATTATAGAATGTAATAAATTCAATCAAGATAACCAAAATAACCTATTAATTGATAGCATACATAGTGCAATGCACATCAAGGCTGTCTCAAGATGCTCAAAATAAATAATCAACTGCTCAACCAAAGAAAGAAATGTAGGGCAAACCGATCAATTCAGTAGATAAATTGGTTTTAACATTACATAGTCATTATCCATGTACTTATTACTTCTCGTTCAGGCACCACTTGCACCAATAGTATTCAAGAATATTCGCTACCATCAGTGGGAAATCAATATTTCCTATTTCACTCTGTCTTTTTCATTCACTAATCTCTTTAATCATCAAATGGTTGTGAAGGTTTGGAAAAGAAAGAGATGCTCTTTGGAGGAGAGTTGCTCTTTGCAGATATGGGGTGGTTAATTTTGATTGCGATACAAGAGAAGTAACTTCTTATGGGGTAAGGATTGTCATAGGCATTACAAGCTGAATATAAATAACATTGCTATAAGTATTTTGCAAGAAGAGGAGATTAAGTTGTATTGGGTGTCCATTTATTGGATAGAGAATTGGATGAATTGTGCAAAATGTCATCAAACGTGACATTCTTCTATTTCCCAAACTAAAAGAAGTCAAGATGATGTTTGTAAAGCTAATGCCATATAGTGGAAAGAATGTCATGAATCATCATCATCCAAGCCTTGTCCCAACTATATGGGGCCAACTATATTAATCATATTTCACCATTCTGTTCTGCTTAATGGCATATCAATTGTTAAATTACTGGTGGTTAAATCATTTATTACTACTTCTACCCATGTATTTTTTGGTCAACCCCTAGCCCTTCAAGCCCCTTCAACTTTCAGCAAATCACTTCTTACGAGTGTTGTTGAAGGTCTTCTATGCATGTGGCCAAACCATAATCATCTTAGTCTACTTTCTCTCATTTTATCACCTATTGGAGCTACACCTAGGTTCCTCCAAAGGACTACATTTCTGTACCTATCCTTTCTAGAGTTTCAACACATGCATTTCTACCACACTCATTTTTCAGACGTGTTTCTTGACTATCCAACACTCTGCTCCATACAGCAATATCTAGCCTTTATAACTGTTTTATAGAATTTTCCTTTTAATCTAAGCAGTATTCACCTATCACATAAAACTCCGGATGCACCCCTCCATATGGAGGGAAGAATGTAAAAATGGAAAATTTTCTGTAATATAAATCTTTTTACGATGCTTTGATGAGAGATCAGATGGGGAATAGGAACTTTTCAGGTAATTGGGGAAATTTAATTCCCCCTCAAGTTGAGGTTTCTTTGTGGCTTCATTCCTTGGATAGCATTCTCACAATTGATCATTGAAATCAAGGGGATTTCATATTCCAAATAGATGTGTCATGTCCAATGAGGAAGATCCATGCCATTTATCTATTCAGTGTTAAGTAACAGTGCTTGTTTGGTCCTTTTCTGCATTATTCAAGGTGTTTTTTCTTGCCCGATTCAACCTCAGGAAACCTTCACTAAATGGACAAGATTGACAGGCAGCAAGAAAGCTAAAATGTTTTAGAGTACCATTCCTTTTGCAGACTATTGGGGCATTTGGAGAGAAAGGAACAAGCGGATTTTTGAAGACAGGCTAGAAATGAAGTCAAATTGGTGGCAGATGTTGGGTCTTCAATTGTGTGAGGGCCCTTGCTTATTCTGATTTTAAAATTATGAATAGATTTGTGTGTTTGTGTCTGGCCAACCATCACAAATTGATTGGTTGCACAAGATAAGAAAAAGAAATCAAATGGTTGTTGATTAAATAAATCCAGTTAACTATCCATCAAAAGAATCCAGCTAAAACATCCAAATGTAGATGTGTGTTTGTCTCTGTCAAGATATGTTTCCTAATTGGGTCTATTAGGTGACCCAACAAATTGGCCATGTATTCAGTTAAATGGATCTATGAGCTATGGTCAACCATCACAAACAAACACATTGCACAAGATCACAAAAGAAAAGGAATCAAGCAGTAATTGATCAAATAAATCTAATTCAATAACATCCAGATGTGGATGTGACAATGTGTGGGTGGGTGGGTGGGTGGGTGGGGGGAAGGTTCCCTAACCAGGTCAGTGAGGAACCCTCCAAATCATCCATGTGGTTATTCCAATGGACCACATCATCCCCATAGTCCGCATTGTATCAGAATTTTGCGTAGGGCTGGGAATCCTTTGGAAAATCCAGGTTCCAGACAGCCCAGCAATTGAACAAAAAAAAGATAGTCCAGCAGATAAGGAACATGCCAGATTCATCTTCATTCCAGCAGACCATGTCAGTGTTACATCCCACCTTGTACTGGAGTTCCACCAACGGGTGGAAATCAGTTGAAATAGCCCAGGTTGTTCATAAACCTTATCAATAAATAACCAAATAGGCAAATAGTAAGTGATCAATTGTGCACTGGCTGACAGTCTGACACAGTGCAAAAATTGAGTGGTTGTAGGCTTGTAGCCATTTGAATCCCTCTTTGCAAGCCAGCCAATAACTACACAGGAATCTCCTTCCGCTAGTAAATTTCTGAAATTTATACCTTTAGCAAGCTTCAATCCATGAGGAAAATGGAAATGCCAACATATCTGGGACCAATAATGCAGCATAGATGTGTCCTTCATAGCTTCTAAATACACCTCCTATTCCTGGATCCCCTGGAATGCCAAGACTGCAGCCATCAAAATTCACTTTGATCTGATTGGGAGGTGGTGTCCATAACCATTTTGCTGTTCTCCTTGGAATATTTTTTTATTGAAATGCATCCTTGGAATGATGAGCTAGACATGGTTTTCCCATTCCAAATGATGTACCGAGTATTGAGGGGGTAAAGACATCCAATAACTTTACCCAATGCACCACCTTAACAGAAATGTTTTCTATGATAGCTTCCTTAGATTGCACCTTCTCCTTGAAAGTTCCAAAATTCATTTCTTCCCACACACACACACTCCAAATAATCGCAGCCTTTACACATCACCATAACCACTTATCCCTCCTCTCTCTTAGGAGGACAGGAAAACAAATGGCTGAAGACATTTTTGATATCCCTAAGAGGATTCCACCCACAGCCAAATATAAGTTGGAAAAAAAAAAAAAAAAAAAAAAAACTCCCAAATGCAAGAAGTGAAAGGACAGGAAATTAGTAGGTAGAACATGGTCTCACTACTTGCTTGACAAAGGAAACATACATCCACTGGTTTAAACGTATTTCTACCATGGAATAGCACATTAAGATTTCAGATGCAATTTGACCAGTACCATCCAATCACCTAACCACAGATTCTATAGATTGAAGCACGAGTACATCAAAGCATGAATTTGCAAAACCATGGTCAAACTAGAATTGAACAACACAAATGCATGTCAAATATGTCATGCACAGTAGGCTCACTTTGTGGGGTGTGCTTCACCTGGTTTATTGATAAGTTTTGAAGAACTACCATTGAATTTGATGTTGAATAGGTTGTACCTATAATGTTTAGAGTTCAAACAGTTTAGCCCATGTAGGGCATGAACATACATGGACCATTGTGTTAATAACATGAAGCTCTAACCAAATGGATTAATGGGTCTTTTGAAAAGCTTATGTATTTCAGAATTATATTATATGTTTCTTGTATATGAAGCTATTCAATTGACTTCTTTCTTCAAACATGGCGGTGCACTTTGTACAGGTGTGCCTTGCACCTCAGTCTCTAAGAGGCTTGGCCTTCTCACTTTTAAAACATTGATATGCAACACCTCCAAATGGAAATCACACAAGTATGAAACTACATATAAGAAACAAATCTAAAATCTAGTCTGGTTTCAACCTCTGAACCCAAAAAAAAAAAAAAAAATTCACAGGTCCTCCTGAATGGGGTTGACTCATTCCTGCCATTTCCAATCGATCGTCACAATCATGTAAAGGGCATGCTCCAACACAGGTTGTTGCAAGGCATGCTTGTGATTGATCTCCTAAAAAGATCAGCAAAAATAACCATGATGAACACTGAAACTTTCCCTAATGGCTACCTCCACTTAAGTTCTATGGTATTGACGTCATCTTCATTAGTAGATGCCCTTAAACATAGAAGATATAGAAGAAAAACCATTCATTACTGTCAGACAGACCCCCCCCCAAAAAAAAAAAAAAAGAATGGTGGATGGGAAATATCATCTTAGGCCTGCATTCTTGAAGTCTCACAAAATGACTGGTCCGAGTTCAAACCTCCACAATTGTAGAATTCAGATTGCCAGATCAACAGAAATCCTAGAATGCACCAGTGGCAAATGCAACCTTATTCCACATTAAAGACTAAATGGCATTCAAAAAACAGCTGACTATGTCATTGGCTTAAGTGATTGCTTATCCATCTTTAGGGCATCATCTAGAGTAGTTGGATTATTTGTCTATCCTTTCTATTGATCATACTTAACAATGTTTCATCAGAATTAGATCATTTTACCAATAGCAATGAAACTGCACTAGAGAGAGAAAAGTAATACAATGGAGCTACAAAGGAGATCACAGGCTATAAAAGAAACCTAAGAAAAACAAACAGGTGCCAATACAGAATAACATACAGCATTAGAATACAAACTGCAGAGCTTCAGCCAGCAGGCTACAATTCCAATAAAATATACTCCTCCTAACACCCTCTCTAGAAACAAGACAGGGATATCCATAGTCAGGTTAGCTGATGTGAAAACCTTTCAGACTGAAGGGGTCACCTATGGATGCCAAGAACCTACCTCCCTGACTGAGTGGGCTTAAGCCTCTGTATGCCTAGAATATCCAATATCTTTCTGTGTAGAAGTTTGTAGCAGAGTATTTGTAAGCAAATACATTCAAAGACTAAAATTGTTTCAGCTCCAGGACACCCCATGCAATATTAGATACTTGAAAAAATACACAATGTTTGGTACCGAATCCAACCCTGAGGTGTCAATTGTCAATGTTCAAACTTTATTAGATACCAACCGAGCAAGTGGTTCATCTCCACCACCAACTCCTTTAGTTAACATGCAGAATGGGAATCTATAATTATATACTTAAAGCATTGGGAAGATGTACGGCAGCATTTGGAGGTTGACATATGATTTGCTCTTGCCTTGACAGACATGCTCTAAATTATTGACACGTGTTTCTCCCTCCCTTCTCTCCTTTACTCTGTCTCTCTTCTCTCCCACCTCATTTTACTCTAGCATTCGAAAATTACAAGAATGTCACATATAAGACAAATGCACCTTCTTTACCTTGCCATGTAATTGCCCCTATGATATTCAAAAATTATAGGAGTGCCACATACAACTACTTACGATTATGCCATCCCTCTTCTTTTTCAATTCTCTCTCTCTCTCCTCCTATTCTCTATCTCAATTTTTATTTATTCATTTATTTATTTTACTATTATTATCTAAACATTTATTTGTTTAATAAAATTAAATAAATTATTTATTTTAATAAACTAAATCAGTAAAATAAAGGAGATGTGACATTGAGAGAAAGATTTTAATAAACATTCATTTATTTATTTATTTATTTATGTATTTATTTATTCATTTATTTATTTATTTATTTATTTTACTAAATTATTTATTTAGAAATAATTTACTAACAAATTATTCTCTCCCCTTGAGCCCATATTTAGCGTTGTCAACGGGTCAGGTCTAGTTTGGGATAGCCTATACCAGTCCCATCCCAATAAACTTTTATTTATTTATTTATTTATTTTATTCAATTTAATAAATTATTATATAAACGTTAATTTATTTAAGAAAAAATGGTGCTGAACCAATGGGTTGGGTCTGTCCTGATGGAACTAAATTGACTGAACATAATTATAACAGTTTTGGTTCCATGATTTTGTCTTGATTAATTATTGGATTGATTCTCATTCTTACCTGTCCAAAATTGATTCAAGTCTGGAATCAAATATTTTATGAAATATATTTTTTTATCTTTTTTGTAATTTTTATAATGTTTCATGTTTGAAATAGTAAATTTGATAAATAATAAACCAGATAATATTAGTTAAAATGTTTAACTTATTAACATAAAAATAAATTAGTATTATTTTAACTATTGTTTCAATATAATCAGGTCTATGATTTGATCCAAATTAAATAATTGGTTCAAGACTGGTTCTACTTAGTTGTGACTCATTGACAACCCTAAACCAGATTGGAGCCCACTATAGTTATTTATTATTTATAATAATATAGTTATAATTATTTTATTTAAAAAATATAACCTAATTTATTATTGCATCTTCAAATGGCATTTTTCTATTTTGCCCCTGCAAAGCAGGGGCTTCCCCGCTAGTAAGCATTATAAGAGAACTAATATGGTTGGAACAACCACAACTACTACTTGTCAAAAAATAAATAAAAATAAACAACACAACTACTACTAACTTCCAAATAAGTCAATGACTTAAACATTGGTACTGAATAACGGATTCAAAAAGGGCTAAACAGGCTAAAACAAATGCTATCTTGAGTTTACCTCCAGAATCCATTTGTCTATGAAACAAAATGTATTAATTATTTAATTAACAATTCGTCCAACACATCTCGCCATCTACAATACCGTGAGAGAGGCTAAAGGCCATAAACGACTTTAGATCATAAAACCCACATTGTCATTTGCTTTTTGCAGTGCGGACAACTTTCTAGTTCCATTAAGTATTTGTTTCACTTTAACGAAATATTTTACCGGTTATCAAAAAATGTAATCTTTTTAAACAAGCGAGACTCCATTAAAATATAGAGTAATTCCTATCAAGAAATGATAGAATGAAATAAAACAGAACAGTTCTAGAGGCTACAGAGTAACAAGAAAAAACAAGAGCTGAGGAAGTGCATAAAGAAGCGAGCATAAATAGAATATCAATGCCATTTTTTTTCGTGTTTCTATATTTGTTTCCCATAAATATAACTTCTAGAAGAAGTAGCCTATAAGGTTCTAACTACTGTGCACCAATGACAGGTATAAGAAACTCAAAAACCGAGGAAAGGAACCAAGAACTAGAAACCCTTGCAGAACCCAACCAAGGAGAAAAAATCCACAAAACAGTGGAATAAAACAGGTAATTGATAAGAGATCAGGTCCATCAGGAGCATCTAGATATATATCAAAGGAGATATGAAGAGAACCTGCAAGCCTGCTCTAGAAGAACGAGAGACAGGTTTCTTCTTGTCTTTGTCTTTGTTAGCGTTCATAGCTGAGGATTTCCCCGTAATCAAACCTTTCGCGCCTTTTCCCGACATCTTTCCCGCCAAAAAGATTAAAGTTTTCAACGATTTGCGAATGGAAAACAAACTGTGAAGCAGTTGCAGAGAGGGATAGAAATAGAGGGAGAGACGAAGAAAACCCGAAAAGAGATCGGGGAAGGGGAGAATTAATACGGGTAGAAATATCCAATTACAAAGATACCCTAATCTTTAATCAAATTTGCGAAAGTAGCGCCGTGCTTCTGTTACGAACTGGTGGCTGGTGCCGCCACTCCCTGCGACTTCTCTCTGACGTACAGGGAGAAAAGGAACCATCATCCACGCATAGTCATAGGAACCATGAGGCCCATGACCATGAAATTGACAGAGGGGCATTCTGGACATTGTAACAAACTTCGTAGCTTACGAGAAAATATCCCCCTATTACCCGTGTATTAAGTATTGACTAAAGAGTCCAGTTTAACTGCAATTGATGACTGATTGACTGATGACCGTATTAGGGGCTGACGGTTATTACGATGTAAGTCAATAGGTGGTCTTCCGTTAAGTGTCGTTGCTAATAATTCTACTCTTCGTGTAGCCAAAATAGGGATGGAAAATTTTTTTTTTTTGGTAGAAAAGACAGCGAAACAAACAGAAAACAAGAAGAAAACACGCAGAGCGCAAGAAACACAAAAACAACTGAGGAGGATCAGAGCTCCACACCGCAGCAACAGACATCTGAGCCACATCTTCAAGACTAAAAGGTGGGAGCATCCAGGGCGGAGGATGCCTCCAGAATTCCTGAAAACCATGCTTTCCCATGGCAGCCAGCCTATGCGCTGCCCCAATTGAGTCCCTCTTTGCCATGAAAACCTTCAAAGAAAAATCAGATAAAGCAAACAGGCTATGAAGGATCGGCCAGATAAAAGGCTCGCAATCAAAAGATCTCTTGGAAATAAAAGTCACAAGAGTAGAGGAGTCACAGATCTCAGTCCCAGCCCATAAATGAATAAATGAACAAGACACTCTCTTGAACTGCTAAGGCCTTTGCGTAGAGAGCAGACAAAACTTTTCAAGGCCCACATTTAGCAAAAAACAGGTGTTTTCTATTAACAGAGATCCAAAAACCAAAAGCACTACTACCAGCTCCAAAACTTCCATCTGTCATTGCAATACACCCCTCACATCCCATCCATCTTTGAAAAAAATGCTTGTCCAGCAAGGAAAAGTCGGTTGATTTTGGAGGGGAAGCTCTCTTCACTTCCATCCTCAACCTGCGAAAAGAAAGGAGAGAATTAAAAGGGTTTGGGGAAATAGACTCAAATACAAAACCATTTCTGGCTTTCCAAATGTTTCAAAGCACAATAGCAGAGAGTTTCAAGGCATCTTCATCCGCACTGAGCAGAATCCGTTCCTGATTAATCCACCAATAAAATAGCTAAACGAGAAAAACAGTCATGCCCGAATGGCTAAATCACAACCAAACCAAACATTCCTAGCATGATCACACAAAAACATGGCATGCATGACAGATTCAGGCCCTCTGCCGCAGATTGGGCAGAGGTCTTGAGTTCCAATCTATCTCCTCACTAGGACTTGTTTAACTACAATGCTATTATGACAACATTTCCAAAGAATGTGTTTTATTTTTTGAGGGATTTTAAGGACCCAAATTTTCTTTCATAGCTTGTTTCCATTAGAGTTTTGAGTTAAGCTTGGGGTCTTCATTTGATCCTTAGAAGCTAAATGCTGATAAGCTGATTTTACTGAGAATTTACCTTCCGATCTTTGTGAATTAAGCAAGTCAGTTACCTTGGCCTTTTCACTATCTTTTGGTTGAGGACTCATTGGTTTGAAATGATGAATCTCATTTATCCATGGGTCCTCCCATAATGACAAGTCTTCTCCATTGGCCACACTCCAACAATATCCTTCCCTTAGAACTTCTCTCCCTACCATTAAACTTCTAAAGCCCCGGGAGCATGATTTAGGAACTTTACAGCTCCAGAAATTCTTATCCCCTAAGTATCTTCCCTTTATAATTTTGCACCAAAGGCTATCCTTGTTAGTGCAAACCCTCCAGGCCAGCTTTGAGAGAAGGGCTAGGTTAAAAAGATGAGGGTATTTGAAACCCAGTCCTCCTGAAAATTTACTTTTGCAAATATTATTCCAACTCACCCAGTTAACTTTTTTCTGCGTACTATTCTCCCCCCACAGGATTTGCCTATGAATTCTTTTGATTTTTTCACATATTCCTATACGTATGAGAAAAGCTGACATTGTATAAGCTGGGACTGCCGTTAGGACTGCTTTAATCAACACCTCCTTAATTGCAGGAGAAAGAAAATTTGCCTTCCAGCTCTTTGATTTGGTATCCAATCTTTCACATATATAATTAAAGCACCTTTTTTTTTTACTTCCTTAATCCCGCAGGTAAACCTAGATAGTTGGAAGCATAAGTAACCTTTTTAACCCCCCATCACCCTGGATATCATTTTTTAGAATCTATGATGCATTTTGGGAGTAAAGAAAATTTCAGATTTAGAGAGATTCACTTACTGTCCTGAAGCTTGGCCTATTGTTGGATGATTTCCAGAATCAGGCCTCCTTGCTCAATGTTGGCTTCTGTGAACACATAGGAATCATGTGCAAAGAACAGATGTATGATGGCAAGCTAAAGAGACACATTGCATAACCCACCCAATAAAAATTTGATCAAATCCCAACCCTTGCATCACCACCTTCAGAAAGGACCATTCTACCCCTTGCTCATATCCAACTTTAGGGCCATGAAATTCTTCTTTTTTTTGGTAGTTTTCATGAAATGGATGATTTCATGGGATGGAAATTTATACCTTACCTGATGGGTACCCACCTCAAAAGGGGGATGGTTTTGTTTGTTTAAAAGAGGGATTTTGGGATTTTACAACTCATACCCACAGGGTATAATATTAGGCTAAAGACCTTTGTATTATTAGCGCATATTTGGTTATGTGTGGGAGTTTTGTGAGGGGCATTTTGATAAATGGTGCCATGTCAACATTTATCCCGCAGGTATAATATTAGGCTAAAGACCTTTGTATTATTAGCGCATATTTGGTTATGTGTGGGAGTTTTGTGAGGGGCATTTTGATAAATGGTGCCATGTCATCATCATGTCAACATTTATCCCGCAGGGTATAATATTAGGCTAAAGAGCTTTGTATTATTAGCATATATTTGGTTATGTGTGGGAGTTTTGTGAGGGGCATTTTGATAAATGGTGTCATGTCATCATCATGTCAACATTTATCCCACAGGGTATAATATTAGGCTAATGACCTTTGTATTATTAGCATATATTTGGTTGTGTGGAGTTTTGTGAGGGGCATTTTGATAAATGGCGATCATGTCATCATCATGTCAACATTTGTCCCATCATACAAATTCATATGCATCCATATTGATAAAAGTTTGTATTGATTTATGTGTGTATCAATTGTTGGGGGAAGCTTCATTTTAACACTTTTCCCAAAAGTTAAATATTTATTCATTGTTTCGCTAATGTGACATTTAATGGTGTCTGGTTGTCAATAAACAATTTATCAACCACTTTTTTTCGGTTTTGATACCAAATCAAGTATAAGCGTTTATTTAATAAACACTAATGAAACCAAATATATACTTAGGAAGCATATGAGCTTTATGTATTAGGTGTTGAATTTAATGATATTTTGAATTTTATGTGAAGAATAAATTATGGTTTGTGCTTTTAGGTGTCTTAATCAAATAATTGGAAATTATCCAGTTTCTTCATGTTATTTTACTCATTTGTTGCTTATATGTAACAAAAATAATAGGAAATTAGATGCATCTTCTAAACCCAACCCACCCTACCTTGAATGCAAAGAGGGTGACATCGGGGAGGGCTTTGCATTTTTTTTTATGTTTGGAGAGGGTTTGGATTCTCAAAATCCCACTAATGTGGATTTTGGTGTTAGTACGGATTAGGAGGTTTAGAAAGGCGGATAGGGTCTAGAATTTACAAACCCCACCACAACCTACCCCATTGCCATCCCCACAAAATTATATCAATCCTTCGCATCTAATAGACAATGCAAAAATAACATTGATTGGTTGTAGCCTATAGGGTTTCGAAGGGTATGATAAGAGAGTACCATTCTTCTTTATTTTCAACTACAAATCTCTTGACTTGTCAACTTTTCCAAATATAATACTGTTCTTCTTTATTTGACCCATGAAAGCTTTGGGGCCCAATGGCATGTCCTCTTTATTTTATCATAAGTTTTAGCACTTTTTGGCAAGAAGATTTAATCCATTTCATTCATTATATCACTTCAATAGTGTTAGTTCCTAAATGGGAGAGTATCGAAGAAGTTGGGGATTTATAATCAATTGGTCTCACTAATGTTGTGTATAAAATAATCACAAAAATTAGCACGCATAGGATGCGATATCTCTCACCTTCTAACCCCCCATGTAGAATGCCTTTACACCAATTTTTGTTTGAAAAGGTGCATAATATTAAATAAGAGAAATATTTACAAAGTCGTTTAGCCCAGGTATCCCATTGGGGTAAGATGGTAAATCAAAAAGGTCCAGTTTGTGAGTTTTTGCTAGATGGGATACTTTATGGGCAGGCACATTAAAGGTTCGAGATATATAAGAAAAGTTTACATTAGCCTTTTGAATCAAAAGCTCCCTAATCCTATTCAAAAGCCAAAGGCAGGTCCAAGGAACTTCAGATTGTCGTTGCAGAGCTTCCACCACTTGTTTTGCATCTGATGCAACAAAGACCTTTTGATGGCTCCAATACAAAAGGAGTTCTAGAACCTGCAGAATGGTAAACATTTCAGCTTGTAGAACAAAAGATACAAGTTTAGTTCGATCACATAAAACTTTCAGGCAGGTTAAGTTTGGAGATAAAACTATACAACCAAAGCCGTATGTGGAGTTATCTATTTTTCCTGCATCAGTAAATACATTAAGTTCCAAATCGCGTGCCATTGTAAGATTGATTTTATTCAAAGTTAACGCATGATTAGGCACAGTGTTTAGAACAAAAGTTTGCGCCTCACGAGGTGGGGGGCAGTTGTAGATTTAGTTTATATGATGCAAGAGAATTATAGGCTGAATTACCTTTCCTCTGAAACACTTTTCATTTCTTGCAAGCCAGATAAAGTACAAAGTAACTGCCAACCAAGTTAAAATCTGTTTAGCTAAGTGAATGTCCTGAACTTGTTGAAAAAGATTCTGAATGCTTGTTATCCAATAATCTTGAAATCTATTTATGAAATTCATATTCGAAGGGATACCAAAAAGAATTACTTGGGTATAATAACAAGTCAGGAAGAGGTGTGTAAGGGATTCAACATGAGATTCACAGAAGACGCAGAGCTTTCGGTTTTTCTCAATACTGAGCTTTTCCTTTACTAGAATATAATCATTGATAGCTCTCCATAAAAACAGCTCAAATCTTGGGCCAATATCTACTTTCCAAATACGTTTGAGACAAAATGAAAGTCCTAGAGGAATATTGGCCTGAAGCACAAAGATTTCGTGCTGATAGCCTCTCTTAGCTGTAAACTTACCTAATGAGTGAGGGAGCCAAATCTAGTGGGGAAGGTTTAAGTCTGAGAAAATGGGGGTTGCTTGAATACATTGGGCTTCTCTCAAGGAGAACCATGGTTTTTAAAAATGAATCTATGATTGAACCGGTCAGGGGTCCGGTTATCGGTTCGAACTGGTCTGATCGTTCGACTTGAACGGCCGACCTATTCTGACAAAAAAATAAAAAAATTGGAAAATGGTCAAAACCATTCGAATGGTTAACCAGTCGGTTCAGCAGTTTGCTAACTAAAATCAACGATTTTGAGGGAAAAAGCGGTTTTGGAGGAAAACAGAACCAGTCGACCAGTTCCCGTTTTTCCGGTCCGACCATCCAGTTTGGTCTGATTTTAAAAAATAGTGGGGAGAACAGAGAGTTAATGAGTGTGGAGTTCCAATGACCTTGATGGAGGAGGTGGGAAACATTGAGATGTCTAATATTTGGGGCCAATGAGTGTGGAGTTCAACGGTTTGCCGACTAAAATAAACGGTTTTGAGGGAAAAAAGCAGTTTTGGAGAAAAATGGAACCAGTCGACTAGTTCCTATTTTTCCGATCCAACCGTCCAGTCTAGTCCGATTTTAAAAAACTGTGGGGAGAACAGAGAGTTAATGAGTGTGGAGTTCCAATGACCTTGATGGAAGAGGTGGGAAACATTGAGATGTCTAATATTTGGGGCCAAGGGGTACTTTGTAACCCAGTGCATTGATTGGAATGGTTTCCCATTTATTTCATGTGTACTTCCTTAATCTTCAAGGATTGTGCTTGAAGGATCGGCTCTCTATGTAAAGCTTTTGATGGGGTTGCCTAGACAACGAGAATTATATTTATTTAAGAAGGTGGGATGCACTAATGCTACTTAAAAGAATCAAATTGTTTAAATTTCAACAGTGTTATGAACATGAGCAAAATTCTGGTCACGAAGCTCATTTGGTGTTTCCTTATGGATCTTAAAACCTATGGGCACAGGTTATTAGGGGTGTTACGTTGCGGTTAATCGAACAGTGGATTTATTTTTAAAACCAGACTGGAATTATCAATAACCAAAACTGATCGATTTATTTTATTTTATGAACAGCCCTTATTGACATTGATATTTCATTAATTTGCTTATTTGTAATAGTTGGATTGGAACTTGGAGGTAGGGGTGATTATTGATCGCATCAAATCGAAGCTTACCACCTATGACAAGGATTATAGTCCATTCTTGGTGTAGCTTGAGCATTGGGCTTCACTTCAATACCTTTATACGTAACAGATCATTAGTTCAAAATGAGCCATGAATTAAACAACGGTGTTTGGCTGGCAAGCTTGTCAGTTGCTATAAAGTTTGGTCTCTTCCCGTGAACACGAAGGCCTTTGCCTTTGATCAACACTGCTGCAAATATCACCATACTACTATGAATGAGAAGACTAATTAGTAATTACTATTATACTACTACTACGTTTACATGTTCGGCAGTTCTTAGCAGTTGTTAAGCTTTATCTATAAGAAAAAAAAAAGAAACATAGATATCACAATGACGAGGTGCCCATATTTTATATGATATGGAATAGAGTTAAGATCTGATCTAGGCGCAGATGGCCCAAACCAATCGCATGACTCATACATGTCAGCTAGCGCACGTCAGGACTGAGCCAATTACTTGGCGCAAAGAGGGAACCTATGGCGCGGGGTCACTTGGCGCCTTGGAATGGCCACATACTCCGCATACAGACTCAATCCCTACCATCCAAGTTTACCTACTTCCAAGCCAATTCAAGTATAAATATGTGGCAATCCCCTCCAGGTAAAGAATCAAATACTCTAGTTCTCTAGCTTATTCTGGAGATTTCTTGT
Organism: Nelumbo lutea; assembly: GCF_056320005.1. Lineage (NCBI taxonomy): Eukaryota > Viridiplantae > Streptophyta > Magnoliopsida > Proteales > Nelumbonaceae > Nelumbo > Nelumbo lutea. Next base: position 13,568,500 of record NC_142691.1, read on the forward strand.
TGTGACATCGTCTGGTGTTCACACCTCAAACCTTGTCCACTTCATAATTTCTTGCTAATTTGATCATCGGAGTCCTCGCCTCATATCTTCACCCAAGGCCTCAGATGTTATCCTTTCTTGCAGAATTGACCTCGGGATCCCCAATCATGTCATTTCAAATTCCACTCCTCAATCACGCCAGTCCTCGACTTCCAGCACCTTGGATCTCCTCGGGCTTAAGAGTGAATTGACAATGTTGACCTTGACCAATCCGAACATCAGCAAGATCAATAAAGATACAAAGAGATGCATACTTTTTATTGTTTGTTTTTCGTAGTTTGAATTAATGTGAAACTTAGACATGAGTGTAAATGGTGGTAGACTTATTTCAATAACACATACAAAAAACAATACGAACACTACGAGAGAGAGAGAGAGAGAGAGAGAGAGAGAGTATTGTGTGAATTAGCTCGACAGTTTCAAATAGGTCAAGTTTTTTTATCTTTCAAGTCTAAAAACAGCATACTGGATTTTTGTGTTCTGTGTAGGGCTGTCAATAGATCCGGTCTATGTAGACACAATAGTCTCAAACCGATTATTAATCGGCACAATATCACATGCCCAAAACTGTCCTAATTAATAGTCGGGTCTATCAGATTATACTGAAACCTATATTTGTTTTATTTAAATAATAATGTACATTTTTTATTTTGATAATATAACCTTAATAACAATGATAAAAAATTGCTAAATTATTCGTACGTTAATAAATTAAACATTTTAAACTAATATTATATTATTAATTATCTATCAAATCTATCATTTCAAATATAAATAAAACATGATAAAATTATAAGAAAATTAAGATAATATTATATATTAATAAAATATTTGGTTATGGGTCTAAATTGGTTTAGGGTAGTCAAAAACTAGAACCAACCCAATTTTTAATCGGGACAAAATCATGAATTAGAAACATTATAATCGGTTCAGTTGGTTTAGCTCCTTTGGGTAGACCTGGCCCATTGACAATCCTAACTTTGCATTTTCTTTTTCTATCCTTAATGTTGATGAGAAAGTTGGTGTTCTGTTTAAGGAAATCTCTATATCTATGCAACTACAAAAAGTAAGAATAGCCTCTAAAGTTGTTGCAATTTTTCTTGACTAAAATACCCCTTTTAAATATGGTCATTTTATTGTGAGGGTAAAAAATGTAAATTGAATACTATTATTCAATGCATTCAATTCCCTCATTAAATCCCACATTTAAGGTATTAAGTATTAACTCCCATTCACCCCCATTGAATCATATATTTAAAGCATTTTTATTTATCATCATCACTAAATTCCACTAATTAAATCCACACATAATAAATTAATAATTCTAATAAAATAAAAACTTATATTTTTAAAATCTACATGGAAAAAATAATGTTTTCATCTAGGTGGTGGTAAAATAATAAAAATTTCAAAAATATATAAAAATTAAAAAAAATAGAAATTAAAGAAAAACTTATGAGCATTTTTTATATCATATATTTGACATATTAAACAATAATAATTATGATAAATGAGAAATATTTTTTAAATCAATTGGAAATAAAACTATTTTCCTATTATCTTCTCTTTCATTAAATCTCATATATAAGTTATATTCTCTCATTAAATCCTATATTTGAGATACATTTTTCTCAACATTAAATTGTACTAATTAAATCCACAACATTAATTTTAATAGTATAAAAACAAATATTTTGAAAAGTAATTTAAAAACAAAATCATTTTCTTCCCTCTCGGTGGTGGGTAAGCAATTCAACCATTTTGGGCTATATGAGTTAATCAACAATGCCATAATTTAATAATAAAATTTTAAAATAAATAAATTATAAAATATAAAAAAAAAATATTTGGGCATATCTTTAATATTGTATATTCATTATACTAAACAAAATAAGTATAAAATATAAGAAGTATTTTTATTAATGATGAAAATGGAATGCCAACTCAAAAATCAACATAGAAATGAAATGATGTCATAGTCAATTAATAAAATTTAAAAAATAGAAAATAAAAAGAAACACAAAAATATAAAAAAAACTAGAGAAAATATAAAAACCAAAATATTTTCCTTTTTGGGTCATGGGTTGAGTCAAATGGATTAACCGATGATGTCATAGTTAAATAATAAATCTTTAAAAAGTAAAAAAAAGTAAAAATAATCAAAATAATATAAAAATTATAAAAAATGTACACATCTCTAATATATTAATTATACCAAACAAAGATTAAGTGTAATAAGTAAAAATTATTTATATAATGTAGATGAAATATATAATTTAAAGTTGATCTAAAAGCAAAGCTATTTTCCAACCTAGATGGTGGGTCAATTATCCAACTTTTCAAATCAACTCATGGTGTCATAATTGAATAATAAATAATTAAAAAAAAAAAAGATAAAACACAAAAAAATGAAAAAGTATAGAATTTTGTCTAAAACATTTGGAAACATTTATAATGTTATATATTCATCATATTAAATAAAATAATTGTTAAAATAAAACTTATTTTAATTTATGATGGAAATAGAATACAAAATTTAATAGTAATAATAATTTTTATTGTAATTTAAAATTTCCACGTGAAGTCAGATTTTTTTGTGTATATTTACTTTTATTTTATACATACATACAAACTTACATATAGTAAATTTATTTATACTATTAAAATTACAAGTGAGGATGTATAACTTTACTAAACTACCCCTACTTTTGAATTTAGTCCCTATTTAATTCTAAGAGATAATGATGTAATATCATTTATAATTTTCACCTTATTTAATTCCCTCTCATTATGTCTTATATCTAAGGTATTAACTCACATTCGCTCACATTAAATCTTGTATTTGAATTAATTTTTATGTAATAATTATAATAATTAGATCTTTATCAAATACAAAAATAATTTTTAACAATATGAAACCCATGTTTTTAAAGGGTAAACTGCTAAAACGTCCTTTGAAGTTTCTAACCATTGCTGAAAACCTCCCCATAAGTTTAGTAATTGCAATCACCTCCCTTGAACTTTAACATAGTTGCAAGTATAACATTTCTCTTATAATCCTCTAACGAGAGGCATGAAAATATCCAAAATAACCATGTAGTTACTTTGACTAAAATGTTTATTTTCCAAGTTTTCCCTTCACGTCAATCAATACCCTGAACCCTTTCAATCTTTTTGGAAATTGATTTATTTATAAATTCTCCTTTCATATGAATCCCTCAACGGTAAAGTTGCAATTTTAAACTTTATTTATTGTTTAAAGTTTGTAGTGTTTGTTATGAAAAAACTAGCCTCAATAATAACTACATGGGTATTTTGGACATTTTGTGTGCCTTTTGTTAGATGAATCTAAGGAGGGGGGTCTACTCGCAAATATATTAGAAAATTCAAGGGAGGTGATTGCAATCACCAAACTCTAGGGGAGATTTCAGCAATGATTAGAAACATCAGGGATGTTTCAATAATTTATCTTTTTTCAAATTAACAAAAAAAAAAAACCGAAGCCATTCTTCCATCTAAATGGTGGGTGAGCCAATTCAACCATCTGGGCCAATTGGGTAAATCCATGATGTCATAGTTGAATAAAAGATGTAGAAAAAATGGGCCATTTCTATAATATTTTATATTAATCATATTAAAGAAAAAGTGTCACAAACAAAAATTGTTTTAATTGATAATGCAAATGATATACAGATTTTAAAACCAACAAAAAAAAAAGAAAGTGATTTCCTATTTGGTCCATATCAACAATTCAACTTTTAGGTCAAATGTGCCAATATTTGATGACATAATTAAATAATAAAAATTAAAAACATTATAAAAATGAAAAAAATACATAAATTTTGTAAAAAAAATATTTGGGTGCATCTTTAATATTGTATGTTCATCGTATCAAACAAAAACAAGTGTCATAAATAAGAATTAAAATATAAAAATATAAATTATATTTTGTTCCCTTTTAATTGTGAGGGTAAAAAATGCAATTTGAACTATTATTTTTCACCTCATTCAAATCCTTCTCATTAAGTCATGTATTTGAGGTACTACTGTCCATTCTCTCTCATTAAATGATATATTTAAGATATTTTCTCACCAATAAATTATGTTATTAGATTTATATCCAATACTTTTAACAATATAAATCACTTTTTTTTTTCAAAATTGAACAAAAAAAAGGAAAATTGGCCTTTTTTTCTAGGTGGTGGGTAAGGTCAGTCACCTGGGTCAAATGGATCAATCCATGATGTAATAATTAAGGGCCTGTTTGGTGCGTCTTTCTGTGCGGTCTTTTGATTGTTTACAAGTCGGAAAGACCGACTTTTGGTCTATTTCCATTTGGCATGCGGAAGATCTAGCTACCAAAAGACGGAACATCGAAAAGACACGAAAAGCCCATTTTGGGCTGATTTCGGGGAGCTCTAAATGAAGTTTCTCGCGCCTTTCGCATTTTATTCTCGTGTGAAAAGACCCACGGAAAGACACATGTCTGCCAAACATGCTTCAGGTTGCTCAAATCTTCATACAAAAGCTCAATGCATCTTTTGATTGTCAAAGCTACCAGAAATTCTTCCCAAAATGATGCACCAAACGAGCCCCAAATAATAAAAATCAAAGAAAGATAAGAACACAAAAAAAAAAAAACACAAAATGTTTGTAGAAAACATTTGGGACATCTCTAATATATAATTATTTTATACATAGAAATATACAACACATGCAAATTTACTAGTATCATGAAAACCATAAACAACAACGAGTTTGTTTCGGATGTGGTATTAGTGATTTCTATCGGAGACGGGTTGTGTGTTAAGTTTGCGATGCAATCAATCTTTTGGCATAAAAAAGTGACAATGGTAGTGGTAGCAATAGCGATGGTTCAGCCTCACCAACACAGTCCTTAGCTCTATTCAGAGAGAGAGAGAGAGAGGGAGAGAGAGACGTAGAAGTAGTGGGTTTGAGCCTTTAAGGTTTGTGGTAGTGATCCCACCTTTTACACTACAAGCAAAAGAGGGGCATGAACTATAGTAGATGGGTCATATGTAAGTATTAACAAAATGACAAGGGTAAATAATAGAAAAGATATACAAGAGCAAAATCAAAGAGAATGAGGACAGTAGTGGTAGTGGTTGCGATGGTTCAAACTCACCAAAACAATTTTTCGTTTCTATTCTTTGGGAGAGAGAGAGAGAGAGATAAAATTAATGTATTCGAGGTTTGTGGTGATGACCCCACCTCTTATGGCAGAAACAAGAGAGTAAGAGATATAGAATATTAAGGATTGAGTCATATGTAAGTGCTTTGGACGTGGTAGTTTTAGACGATGATAATGATAGTAATAATATATCCAAAAATTTCTATAAATATATTTTTACTTTTTGTTTTATATGATTTTTGCTTTTATTATTAATCAAATTTATATTGCAAAATAGAAATACGATTACATAAACCCCTCATATAAATATGTGATAATCGGATCGAGTTGTGAAATTTCAAGTGTCATTGATAGGTTTATCTACTTGGTTAGATTATTCTTTTTATAAAATTTTTTCTTTTTAGTGTTTTTTTTTTCTGTTTATTTATCAAAAAATATAAGATTTAAATAGAAGGAATTGAATGAAATGAAAAGTAGTAGTTCAATTTACAATTTAAACCTCGCAATTAAATAGATACTGAATCCAAAAATGAGTATTTAGTCAAAAGAAAGTTTCACAATCTTATTTATATTTTTAATAGCAGTGTAATATACAATTATAGATGTGATCATTTTTTCTATATATTTATATTTTTGTGTAAAAATATTTTCGATATGTCACACCTACTTTTTTGTTTAATATGATAATTAATTAATTTTATACATGTGCCTAAATGTTTTTTTTTGCAAAATTTATGTGTTTTTTTTAATTTTTTAATTTTTACATTTTATTAATTTTTATTATTTACTTATGACATTAAATGTTGATGCATTTGACCCAAAAGTTGAACTATTGATCTTTGCCAAATAGTAAAAGAATTTCATGTTTGGTCGGTTATAAAACATGCATTTCATTTTCATTATCAATAAGAATAATTATTTTTATTATATATATATATATATTAATTTGATTAATAAAAGTAACATAAACGTGTCAAATTTTTTCTACATTTTTTTTTTTGTAATTTTCTATGTTTATTTTTATTTTAAAAATTGTAATACCTAACTATGACTTCATAGGTTTATCAATTTGATTCGAATGATTGAATTGCTTATCCATCACTTGGATAAAGAATGTTTTTGTTTTTAAGCTAGTTTTAAAATACATGAGCTTATATTGTTAAAAAATATTGGCATAGATCTAATTAGTACCATTTGTTGGTGAAAAATAACTTAAATATGATATTTAATAAGAGAAAATGGGAGTTAATACTTTTAGGTATAAGACTTAATGAGAAGGGATTAAATAAGGTAGAAAGTAATAATTGAAGTTACATTTTCAACCCTTAGAATTAGAGATGGATTAAATACACAAATATGGCCATTATAGTAGCCATTTAAGGTGACATTAAGGCTATAATAAAATGATTTTTATACATTTTTTGAAGAAAGAAATAGAGAGTAATTTTAGTCCCAAAAAGTTTCGCACTACATTCACACTTTTATATATAGTATAGATATCGATTAACAAAATGATATGGGTAAATATGGAAAAGAGAACTTTTATCATTGATCAAAGAGCAAAAGCAAAGAGCGTTTTTTTTTTTTTTTTGGGTATTCAGCAAAGAGGGTAAGACTGCATCTTTTATGATAGAAGATATATGGATATGTATGTATAATTGTGGCCCAGCTAGGTTAGGTATGGGCTTTTTGTTTTATTGATAGAGATAATTAGGTATGGGCTTTAATTTCCTTTTGATATCCATGGTTTGCCCACACAAACATGTGTTCACCATGAAAACACCTCTTTATTTTTATTTTTATTTATTTTTTTCTGTAGCAAAGCAAAACTGTCATGTATGAGTCCTTATGGATGCACCTATAGGCATGGTTGTTCATGAATCACTCCCCAACTTATTTGCACATGGCCTTTCAAGGAAACAAGCTTTGACACCATAGATATTGCCAAAGAAGTACTGGGCCACTACTATATTTGTAGCCTCTCCATTCACTTCTTGGTTAAAGGTATGTTTCTCCTACTTGAAGACCAAAACAAAATGACTTTGATGAATCAGGGTTATTTGCACTAATGATATACTATTGGTGACTGGTGTGATAAATAAGGGCTAGGATCCTCGGCTGCAAATGGATGGGATTAAATTTGAACCTAATTTGTTTAATCATGACCAAATTGGGTTGGATTTGGGAACGTGTTCCATTTATTAATTGGATCAAATTTGAGTATTACTTAATCCAATATGTTTAGGATTCAAGTTGATTGAAGAGAGATTATAAAAAAAAAGTTGATTAGAGAGAGAGAGACCCATCGTCCCATTTAAAAATCTAGATGTAAGGTTTTTTAGGATTAAGTGTGATTTGGGATTTAAACAAATCTATATGGGAATTTCGTGAGGTCCAGTGGGCTCGATCTCAAAATATGGGCCATTATTTTGGTTGTCCATTGGACCCCTGAATTTCACTTGACAACCAATGGACATATGTACGATAAAACAAAATTAAAAAAAAAAGGAAAAAAAACCTTGAATAGTCACTCTATAAGAACGAAGGGGCTTCAGCGTTTCACTTGCGCCTAGCCCTTTCAGAGTTTTTGTAAAATTTCGTTTGTTTTTCGTTTTTTTTTCTTTCTTTTTTTTTTCTCTTTAATTTCAATAAAATCGAGTTTCTTGACAGAGGGGTTAGTGGGGTGCGGATTCCAGCAAAGTAAGAAGATTAATCATTATTCGTATCGGAAGCGTTTGCTGCGTTTCCCACCTGTGTGATAAATGCCGCCATTTGTGATGTTTTCTGTATAAAAGATTAAATTTTTCTGCTATATATCTTTGATTGTTCTCTCTGACAATCACTCCGACCTTAGTTTCCTCCGTCTCCAGAAACGTCTTTTGCTTCTCGGTTTACAGATATAGTTTCTTCAAGGGAATCGGTTATACTTGTATCTTTTCTTGTGGATCGTTGGAATTCTCGAATCGTTGGGCTAGAGTTTTGAGTTCTTGAATTGGCGCATTTCTAATCAAGAATTTAGGGTTTTCCTTGTCGTTTCCACATTTTGCTTGAGAGGTTTTCCCCCCTTTTTTTCTGCTAGGGTGTTATAGTTCTTGAATTTGTCAGGGATGGATAAGAAAAAGGTGGCCGTTCCTCTCGTTTGTCATGGCCACTCGCGGCCGGTCGTCGACCTGTTCTACAGTCCTCTTACTCCTGATGGGTTTTTCCTCATCAGTGCCAGCAAAGGTAAACGTTTTTTTAACCTTTTAGACGGCTTCGATAGTATATGTTTTATTTGTTTAGATATACTTCTGCGATCTTTTTAGCATCTCACATTTTTAGTTGCTGATATTAACATTAAAGTCCTGATGCAATTGCTACGGGATTCTCTCAAAATATTTTGAACGGCAAATCGTATTGTGACGGGCTATTTTTGGCATCTCACTTTTTTAGTTGCTGATATTAACATTAAAGTCCTGATGCAATTGCTACGGGATTCTCTCAAAATATTTTGAACGGCAAATCGTATTGTGACGGGCTATTTTTGATATTGCCAGAAAAGATTCTATTCTGATGGATGTGATGGACAGATTTTCTTAGACACTAGTAAAATGGAAACTATCTGGTAGTATCAACACACTTGCAAATAACATCTGCTGTTTTGCATTTGTTAAGATGTACTTGATTCCATCCTGCTTACTTGGTAAAGAGCATGGTCGCATGTTGTTTATAGCATCAACCTGGGTTCAAAAGCTCAAAAATCACCCTCATTAACAATTTATTACTGAACATTCCCGACACTGAAATTTGCTCTGACATTAAGGTTTCAGAGTTCGTTTTGAAGTCTGGTGACTGCTTCAAAACACAGTACTTTTAGAACTCATCATTTATTGTAATTCTCTGGGTTTTGTTCATATTGGAACTTGATTTACATGTTGCCCTTTTCACTTTGATTGCACTTCATTTATTATTATTCAGTGTTTCTATTTTGTCTTTTTTGTTTAGGATATTTGATTTGAAAAACTGATAGGTACATCCTGCTCCATTACCAATTGATGTAGGTTTGGAATTGACCCAAGGATGCGATTAGGAGGGTAAATATGGGCTAAGAAGGGTTTAGAGATAATTTAGAACCAAAGGAAGAGGTCTGTTAAGTTTGGAAGCTTCTTGGGGCTTACTGCAAGAAATTGTAGGTTTGTCCCAAAATAGTGAAAAACTTCAAAATGAGGGAATAGGTCTAGGATTTGAATTTTTCAGTGAAACTTGGTAAGTTTTGCACAAATAGTTGTGGAGGGCGGCCAGGTTTTGGTAAGGTTTGTAGCATGTCTGCACAAAAGGATGAAAATTCTGGTTTGTGAAGGAAACTTGGAAAGCATTGACTCTGGGGTTCTAAGTGAAATTTTTAGATGAGATGTGGTGGGGTGAAATGTGAGAAAAATCTAGGGGGGGCATCCAAAAAGGGGAGCACATAGGAGATGGTTTGACACAAAAGGAAAAAAGAACTGTTGGAATGGTAAATTTTTAGATTTTAATGAAAAACAAAAGAAATTTTCCTGGATCAATTAATTTCAGTTATTTGGCAATGTTGAATGAATACTTTTTTGATGAGGAACTTATGGCCATTGATGGTTGTGATGACTGCTTGTTAAATGGGGAGAGGAAGATGTGAGAAAACTTGGAATCACTTTATGGGGGTGTCTAAATCACTCTAGGGTGTAAAAATCACTCAATGCACATTTCATAAGCTACAAAAATTCAAATACACTCAATTCTGTTTGTTTTCCACATTTTTGCACTTTACACACACACACACACACTATAGGGGTGGCCAATCCTTATATAACCAGGAAAGACAGAAATTACAGAATTGCCATTATGACCAAACCATGATGAGGCAAATCAAACTACTTAGCTGGACCTACAAGCAAGTAAAATTATCAAAATACCCCTATTGTTAAAAAATACAAAAGTAGATGCAAAATTTAGAGTTCCAGTTTTGGCTTCTTTGCTCATTCATAGTAAACAACACCTAATAAAAAAAGCTTAATTAGTTGTTTGGTCTTTGTAATGTTTGTACATGTCATACATTTCTTATTCTCATATCCAAATTTTGGATATTTTATGCACAGGCAATATCTAGGCATATTAAAAAAAAATCTAGGCATATTGATTAGTATTTTCTCATGCGGTGAGTTTTGACAATGTTTTGATTTGGAGCATCCTTTAGTATCTTTGTCCAATATATATTTTTTCTTTCTTGTCAAATATTCTTTTGGTGATATAGTAACACTTTGTTAACGACCAGATTCAAGTCCCATGCTTAGAAATGGGGAGACTGGGGATTGGATCGGGACTTTTGAAGGGCATAAGGGTGCAGTTTGGAGTTGCTGCCTTGATACTAATGCTTTACGTGCTGCATCAGGCTCAGCTGATTTTACTGCGTATGAAGACTTAATTTCTTTCTTTTTGAAGTTTATTATGTTGATTTGGATACTAGTATGTTAACTCATCCTTCTAACAAGGGCCTGCACTGTTTTTATTTTTTTGCTTTAGTATAGCAGGGGGTTGTCTGTTACACTTATTACAGGAATTTTGTGTACTCATTTTTACTTATTGATGATTGTAATTACTAATATGTTGTATGTTTTTGCCTGCTTCTCTTTTAGGATGTATTTCTCTTCTTGTTTCCTCCTCTGTGATTTGTTTTCTGCTGGTCCCCTTTGTTGTTTTTCAGTCCTTAAAATCTTATTCCTTTCTTGTTAGTCTTTCTGCACCCCCCCCCCCCCCCCCAAACCCACAAAAAAGGCACTTGATATATCAGGTAACCCACAATGTCCTGAAATTGTAATCAGATCTCTCTCTATCTATAAAGTGGATACTTGCCTTGGTTCCCATGAAGGTCATAAAAGTTTTTTGCATTACATCATATATGGAGGATGAACATCCTCAAAATTCTTGCATGCCTTGAACAGAGATATTTTAGGCCAAACCACACATCTCGCACAAAAGGGCATCGAACCAACATATGCCAAAGAATTTCTTGATGGGTTACCACATCTTGGACAAGCATGACCTTCCAGTAAATGATGCTTCTTAAGAGAAGACAACGTTGGAATTGCTCCTCTTAGACATTTCCATATAAAAAATTGAATCTTCGGTGGGGCTTCAAGTTCCAAATATTTTTGCAACTCACCTGAACTGAGGGATTTACTTCCATGGATTCTTGAAGAGCTAAATAGTAAGTGGATTTAACTGAAAAGCAGCCACTTTTTGATTTACCCCATGCTATTTCATCTTGAATTTGGGTCCAACTTAACGGAACTTGAAGGATAGCGTTTACTTCTTCAGCAGAAAAAGGCCTCTGAGGAGATCCACTTTCCAGGACTTTGTGGTCTGATTTATATAGACATCTACCTTTGAAAACTAAGAGTATGTAGGCCTTTCAGATTGGATTTTATAGGGAGCAAAGTTCGAAGCTTCTAAAAAGGAAGCTCGGGGGAAATAAACATTTTTAAGAACCTTTTCCACAAGGCGTCCTGATTTTTTTAATAAATTCCAGGTGGCCTTTGTTAAAAGAGCTTTATTAAAACATTGAAAATTTCTGAAGCCCATACCTCCTCTGTCTTTTGCTTGGCATAAATCTTTCCAAGCTACCTTGTGAATTCTCTACTCATCTTTTTTTGACCCCAAAGAAAATTTGCCATAGTGCTGTTTAGCTTTCTGTAGAAATCATTAGGCAAACAGAAATGCATTATAGAGTAGATGGGAGCAACTGATGCAAATACTTTAATAAGCACTTTTTTACCTGCTGGAGACAGTAATGCTCCTTTCCAAGTGTAACTTTTGACTGAATTGAGGAAAAAATATTTGAAAAGAGCTCAGATTTAGCCTAGTTTACGTAGGTATACATTTGTTGCTTTTTGAAGCCCCATTGGAACCTTACTAGGTCACCGGAATTTTGTAGTCTATTTTGTAAGGCCTCTCTAGTAAATGGTATGCACCAGGTATTTATACATTAAGAATTGAATGCAAATTCCTTGTTTCTAATAAGTTTGTTGGAAATTCAATTTTCTGTAGTAAACTTTTGAGGAAAAAACAGGTTATAGCTGGTTGTTGTTTATTGGTGAGACTTAATTTGTTTCAATTTAATGTTTTTTTTTTCTTGCAAATGTGCCTTTTTGTTTTTTAATTTGCGCTTGTTATTTAATGCTGGCAACATTATTTACTGCAGATATGCTTCTGTATTTGTTGCAGTATTGTTTAATTGAGCACATTTTTTTCTGGATAAGTAACTGAGCATGCTGTTTAGTGCCTCAAAAAATTAAGTGATTATTCTCATTCACCTTTTTGCAGTAAAATATGGGATGCACTAACAGGGGATGAATTGCACTCATTTGAGCATAAACACATTGTTCGAGCCTGTGCATTCTCTGAGGTAATTACGTAATTGGAAACATTTTTTTTTATTCCAAAATATATAGCTTTTGTACATAGTTGATTCAGCTTCTGTCATATATATATATATGTATGTATATTGTGGTTGCTTCCTTGTAGTAGAGTCCTGTAAGTATTTTGTTCGTTTTAAGATTGTATTACATCTTTGGCTTTGTACATGTGTCTACCTTTTTCTTCTCTTTTCAAGTTTAGATGTGTACAAGTCTACATTTTTTTTTACTCAGATTTTGCTGAAGTTGCTTACTATTTCTGAGATGTAATCTGAATATTATGTTCTAATGGATGAGATTCATCAAAAAAATGTTCTAATTGGATGAGCATACATCAATAGCTTCTTGCTGTGGACTTGCACCTAATACTCAACTGCCACTTTCCACTACACTGTACACGTAATATCTGATAAATTAATGCCTCTTGCATTTACAGATTAGATTGTAAGGTGTATACATGTGCCTTCGACATATATCTGTTTAGACATTCTACTTACCTTCAATGGTATGAAGTGACATAAAGTATTCGAGTTTGTGCTGGATTAATATATTGCACAAAGTCCCTTTGTTGATTTATGATAATAGTTTTAGGTATACTGGGAAATATGTTTTCTCTTATATTGTATGATATCCTGGTACATCATTTATAGAATATTCGCTTTGTTATTGACCTAGGAAAAGTTTTAAGATCATAAAAAGTTATCCAGTTAGGAAGATAGTTAGATTACACAGACTGACAGGCTGATCCAGGAATTACAAGACAATATGTGATCCCTTGCATACTAAAGTAAAATTTGGAGCATGTAGCATATGTTTAACCTGGGAAGACCCTTGCCACCTGCTAGATGATATGTAGAACTAGAGCCTGCACCTGGGACCTATGTGTCAATCTGCTGGCTAGTTTTAGTAGCTATAGGCTGGGTACAATGGATGGAATTTTGGGAGTTTTTTCTTATAAAAAATGGAAGTTTTCTTGTTACTTTTGAAGAGGAAAGTTTGTTGTAATCTATTAATGGGATGCACGCCTTTTAATTCTCTTTAGTTGTATATGTGCTTCTTATTATTAAGTTTGCTAATATTCATGTAGGATACACACCTGCTGCTCACTGGGGGGCTTGAAAAGATCCTTCGGATTTTTGATTTGAATCGTCCAGATGCACCACCCAGAGAAGTTGATAAATCTCCTGGTTCAATCAGAACAGTAGCTTGGCTTCATAGTGATCAGACAATACTAAGTTCCTGTACTGATATGGGGGGTGTAAGGTATACATATGTTATACCACGTTGGTGGTGTTAGCATTCTTATTTGACACTTTTGTTATCTGCAGAACATAGTATAATTATTTATGGAGCAATTTTTAAGAAATGACATAAAGATTTTATTTTGAAACACGTATAAACTTTAAGTTCTTGAGAAGATAATTGCATGCCGTATTTATGGATGTATTAAATTCGTTGTTGTTTTGGTTGTTGGATTCTAGAAGTTGACATGGTACTTGTCAAACATGGTAATTGATTTGGTTGAATTGGAGTTCATGTGCAAGGACATGCTAATTTGATTCTTGGATTGTGTTTGATCTACTGGTGACATATTCAAATATAATTTCTTGAAGCTGTGAGCGTGAAACTGGAAATGGTTACTTGGTTAACGCTACTTCTATGAACGTGCAGGACATATAAGCCTTAATATGTGAGAGTTCATAGAGAACTTGGACAGTTGAACATAGCTTTAGGCTTAGTTGAAACTTGGAAAGTTAATCATGGAAGTAAGTTTTGACTTTGGACTATGCTGGTATCAAAGAATTGTACTTTATATTATCCACAAAATGATGTAGGAAACCTCAAAACGAGTGGTTATCCAGTCCGTTTTCTCTACACGGGCCTGTGGATTGGGCCATCTGTTAGGCCTAATTATGGTCTTAAGCTGGGCCTTTATTTGGGCCTCCTGTGGGCTTGTTATTGGGCTTACATGGGTCCACACCCAAATGACCTGATTCTCTTGAAGGACAACTTGTATGCAAGAGAAACTGTTTATTGTCCTTCACAGCAACCCAACATGACATATTTGAATGACTTGGTTGCTAGGAGAATATTCAATACAAATTTAGGCATAGATTTACCATATATTTTCATATAAGTTAGGCTACTAGAGAGGCAACTTTAGTGTCTTTTAGTATTGGAAAGAGTTGTAGTCAGAGTTTAAACAGGAAAAATTTTCTTGTCTATAAATATAGTGGTAGTAGACCTAAAGAGAAGATTTTGGTTATTTTGAATAATAGATGTTTCTTTTGATTGCATAAATTGTTTTCGCCCTCACTGACCTATTATAGGTCATGTGTTAAAATGATCCAATGTTTTTAAACCTGACCTGGAAAAAAAACCACTTCTTTGTCTGGGTGGCGGGTCATCAGTTCAACTATCCGGGTCAAATGGGTCAACCTATTATGACATCATAATTTATTAACAAAAATACAAAAATAAATAAAAAATACAGAAAACAGAAAATTACAGAAAAATTACTGATAAAAAAAGAAAATTACAGAAAAATGGGCATGTTTCTAATATTATATATTGTCATAATATTAAACAAAAATTTGTGATGAATGGGAATTACTGTTATAATGATGGAAGTGGCTAAAATACAAAAAAGAAAAACAGAATTAATTTTTGACATGTTAACTGCTGACTGGGTGAAATGGTCCAATGGCTCATCTGACTGGATCACCGGGTTGTTAACTGAGTCAACAGTTTTGTGCAGGTGAGTAGTTCAGGGTGAAAAAACCCCAGAAATATGGATGGCTGGCTGGTCAACCAGTCTAACTGTCCCATTCAACTGTGGGTTGAAAATACTGGCATTTACTTGTAACCTTAGTCAGACTTGGGCCATTTATTTCAAGATTCCTTTTTTTCCCTGCCCTATCCAAGAGGAGAGGATAGCAGCCAGTTTCATTAATACTAGATCATTTCATCGCAATCGCCTGTATTATATATAGAGTTTTAAATTTAGTGGAGATAGACGTGGAAAACAAATTTAAAAAGCAAAATGACCCTTGTATCAGTGCCTTGACAATTAGGCCCATAGCAGCTCTTAAATACAAGTAAATTGATTTCTTAGACATTTCTACACTGTATTCGTTATAATATAAACATTAAGTTAGTATCCTACTATCCTCTATTTAAGTGTGAGGTTTGCATTTCTTTCCTAAAGGCATCCATCTATGTCTTAATTTTACTAGCACGGAGAACTGATTTTCTGATACCTTTAACCATATCAATACTTTGAGCCTTGGCAATTAGTTATTCTTTTAGTTTCCAGTCAAAATGAATAGATAAAGTTCCCAAAATATAAGTAAATAAAATTTACCGATTAGTTTGGACTTTGAAATGACATGTTTATGTTTGTAATAATCTGTGTATTGGTACATTCGTATTTTGATATTATTTTTAGAATGGTGACAGGGTAGAGGCAGAGCAGAACACCTCCTAACCTCATGCATTTGGACAAAGGGGTCTTTTTAAGTATCACCCACTTGTGATTTAAGGCCAATAATATTCTCTTAGTTTTAATTTCTTTGATACCTCATTGGTAATTATCTGTTTAGTACATGCATTTACTTTGGGGGGAAATTGCTTGGTGAAATGGTAAAATCTCAGGCTGACAAGTGTGAGAACACAAGTTCAAGCCTGAGAGGTAAAGAAGCAAGTTTGCTACCCAATTTGAAGAATTTACACTGCATTGGGCCCCTTTCAAATTTTGACAAATTCTCAAACTAAGCCTGTCCAAGTTTGCATCCCTAGAGAGTGTGACACTGTTTAAAATTAATGCCTAGGGTTAGGTCCATATCCAGTCTGTCCCCTGTTTGGATTAGGATTTACGAGTTGAATGAGGTTAGAAGGAAAAATCACTCTTAAGGATTTCCTCTAAAAGGTCTGAGACTTTGTCAATGGGATATGCTGCATGCTTTCACTGTGGTTTCCTTTTTTTTCTTTTTGGCAAACATGGAATGTGCAGCCAGATTTTTCAATCTTCTGCCTGCATTAATTGTTCTGCAAACTTGGAATCCACAATCTTCTATGGTATCGTTGCCATACCATATAAAACACTAACACTACGCTAGCAAATTTGCATTATTTATGACACCTATATATTGTCTTTCATATGCTAGCAGTATGATAGAAATTAAAAAAAGTCTACTCATCTATTTGGGTTCATTGGATAGCTAAGAAAATAATCAAATATTTCTTTTGGTAGAGCTAAGAAAATATGAATTGCGAACCCAAACCAGAATGAGGTGAACTAGAAAAAACCGTACAATATGGGCCTTGCATTTGTATGGAGTGGTTTTTATACTTTTACCTATCCTAATCTTCTTGTTGACTTAACAGATTATGGGATTTGCGGAGTGGCCAAATTATCCAAACGCTTGAGACCAAGTCCCCTGTGACTAGTGCAGAAGTGAGCCAGGATGGCCGGTACATCACAACTGCAGATGGATCTACTGTTAGGTTTTGGGATGCTAATCAGTAAGTTCCAGTTTGTATTGCCTGAAAGTCCTTGCTTGGTTTGGTTTGGTTTATCAACTTGCATAGTTTTACAAGAAAAATTTGCTTGCTTGCCTACAGTTTTGCATTGGTGAAAAGTTATAACATGCCATGCACTGTCGAATCAGCATCACTGGAGCCTAAGCTTGGCAACAAATTCATTGCTGGTGGTGAAGACATGTGGATACATGTCTTCGATTTTCATACCGGTAAAGAGATTGGTAAGTGTTTTTAAACTTGCAATTTTTGCTAATAGGATTTTTTTTTTAAATGAATGGAACATGATTTATGGCTACACTTAATTCAACCAAGTCAAGCTAGCATTTTTCTTATTTGGACATTGCTACATTACAGATGTTTATTTTACAAGCTAAAAGAATAACATTTGGTTCCTGATTTATGGCTTTGGTCACCCAAATATTCAAGTCTTCGCTTTGACACGAAAGAATTGCAACTCCCCTCACTTTTTTGGTTTAATTTAGTCATGGTGGTATAACCTTTGATATTGGATGCAGGATGCAACAAGGGTCATCACGGACCAGTCCATTGTGTGCGCTTTGCACCTGGAGGTGAGTCCTATGCATCGGGGTCTGAAGATGGAACCATTAGGATATGGCAAACAGGTCCTGCTTGTCACGATGAGATTGATACAGTTGGAGCAAATGGGCCAACAGGGAAAGTGAAGGTAACAGCAGATGAGGTTGCACAGAAGATTGAGGGCTTCCATATTGCCAGGGATGGGAAGTCTGAAGAAAACAAAGAACGAAATGATGCCTGATATTGCTTTCTAGCGTCCTCTCCTGATAGGTTGTTTGTAAGGATATATGGATTAGCTTTTGCTGACCTACGATACCCGTCTTTTTTCTTTTAAATAATGAATGAAAACATTTTTTTTGTACACTTTGTTTATTTTTTTTCGATCTGATGAATGCTTCATGCAGTGTAGACTTAGGCTGCGTTTGGAAATGATGCAAATGGAGTGTAAAT
The DNA here is from genome assembly GCF_056320005.1 of Nelumbo lutea. Lineage (NCBI taxonomy): Eukaryota > Viridiplantae > Streptophyta > Magnoliopsida > Proteales > Nelumbonaceae > Nelumbo > Nelumbo lutea. The sequence continues at coordinate 13,586,644 of NC_142691.1, forward strand.
CCCAGGATAAATTTGCACTCTGGTTCACTTTTGCCTGTGTTTGGTAATATTACATTTATGCATTGATAAATGACAGACCAATGCATATTTACATGAATTAAATTTGCATTCAAGTGGGCTTTTGATAAAAAAAAGCATATGCTTTATTGAAATTCATGTTTGCATCCATTACAGCTAAAAGTCTATTTGACAAGAAGGTAAATTTGTCAGTGGAAAACTAACCCAATTTTATAATATATATATATATATATATATATAGGGTGGTTTACGCATGCGGCATATCATATTCGGTCAATAACAGGGCCTTTCTCTTCTGCAAGATTTGTATTGTGATTATCCTGCTGTTCTGCCAAAACCTTCAAATTCTTAAGGGTCTTTTCTTAAATCTGCACTTGTTTTCAAAATCTTTGAATGCTCCATCTACATTTGATTTCATAGTAAATATGAGAAACCGAAAGTTCTTTTTTTTTTCCTTTGATAGAGATGAAAGAAACAGAAATTTGGGGCTCGAGGGGAGGTTGATGAATTTCATAAAATTTGCTGAGAACTTTCCCTCAAGGTATTGATATTTGCGCAATTGCGCAACAAACTGAAGCTAAATATTTCATCACCCCCTCCCTGAAAATGAAAAGGCATCACCAAGATGAGAATTTTGTGGTCTTAATAATTGAAGGATGGATATTCCGTTTTAAGACAGTTGAAGGTTGTATGGCTCCGATCTTCATTCTTCAATAAGCATCATCTTGTACACTTGTTTGCATCAAGTTCTAGAGCCTGCTTAATCTCCCCATGGGCCGTGACGGTGTACTGTTGCTACAAAATCGTCCAAACTGCATGAGTTGTATTAACCAGTAGAACCGCAAGTAAAACTATTGTGTTGCTCCCTCTAGGACATTGTGTACACCACAATTATAATATATTATATTATATTAATATACAATTATTAATATATACCATGTATAATTATATACATATTGAAAATAAATAATTATATTTTACACATAATATATAATTTTATTTTAGTTTTAAATATTTTTACTAAGAATTAAGATTTGAGGTCCAAAAAGATATTATTTGACAAAAATAGTGGGACAAGATAGATCACGAAAAATTATCCAAAATAAAAAATATAAAATTTGACCTCTATAAGTTTTCATGTAAGTTGTCAAAAATTGAAAAAACTGGACTGTATTATGAAGCTGGGATCATCACCGATTCACCAGTTCTTTGGTTGGATCAGCCAATTGTTCAATTTTTTTATGGCTTCCAATTTTTTTGGATATGACCGAGCCTACCAATGGACTGGTTCATGCCTGGTTTTTGCAGTCCCATTGGCTGATTTGGACGTAACAACTAAACAAGCTCGACCATGACATAGAAGATCATTACTGAAACACAATTGATCAAGCTTTTCCTCGGTGTTTTATTTATATGCTTAATTTGCTTATACATGCATCTACCCAACCTCCCCATATACCTTTATGGATTTACCTCCTTCAAGACTTTGAGTTAGCAAAAGCAATGTAATGGACATTCAATGCAATGGCAACTTTTGCAAGTGTTAGCCTTTTTAGGTTTTTGCTGATTCAACAAGACTCCAACATGAATGATTCTAAGTTAAGTGATTTTTTGAAATTAATCTTCTGGAGTATTGTGACGATAACAACTTAAAGAACTGGTGTGGTGTGTTCCAAGCTATTGAGTCCAGTGTGATATATTTGAAATTATAAGTCATTACATCATTGCTAATGTTTTGTATTGTGGTGGTCTGAGTTGTAAGCCACTTGAATTTGAAATATAAATAATTAAATTTTTTCATATATATTAAATAAATATTTATTGAATTCTTCCACATGCCTGTTGGGGCACTTATCCGCCTAAATTGAGAGTTATTCAGCCTGGTGACACATATGATATTACTATTATTATAATCCTGTTTTTTTTTTTTTTTTTTTTTTTTCAGTCAAATTTGAACATTCTTTCAAGTGATTTGCATGAAGGAGTGCACGTCTATTAAGAGCCCGTTTCATCTTGAAAACTGATTGCATTATAGGCTATAAATGCGGTTTTGAAGGAAAACGACTAAATGGCATGATTCAACCAGTTTCACATTATCTACAAATTCCAGTTTGCTATTTCATAGTTTATAGTCGACTATAAAAGCGCTTATATACCACTGTCATTCTTCACATTGTCGTTTTGCACATCAAACCATAGTGTTTCACACATTCTATGTTCAGAAGGCATAAAAACAATAAATTACATTCACCCTTTACTACTTATATCTCCTACAAGAATTACAGAAAAGCATGCTCTTAAGAGAATGCATATTTGATGTGATACTAAACCAGTGGTCTACACGCTGCAAAGAATGTATATTTGTTGTGATGTGCAGAAAACCAACAATTCACAAGAAATATGTTTTTTTTTTTGGTTGAAATTAATTGAGATCAGGAGGATCTAGTTTCATGGGAATCACTCCTAACATCTCCCCGACCAATTTAACATAATACGTATTGGAGATATCCTCAACCTACGCCTGCATGTAGGCAATAGATCGGGACTCTCATTTTGATTAGTCAAAGCTCTTCTATATCATATCTATACGACATTATAAATTTATCCATTGATGGTCCATTAACATGAGTTAGGGGTGCAAGTCAGAGCATGCTTTGCCACGTTTTAGCTCAACCATAGGCCCAGTTCTAAAATTTGTGCTTAAAACATGAAAACGATGTCAAACCCAAACCATTTTAATCAAGCCCAATCCTAACTAAAATTTGACGCATTCAGATTAGGCCCAGACCAGGTTTAGGTTGGTCAATCATCATATACTAAAGATTGATATGCATATATATACATATCTAATATATATATATATATATTATACGTATACATGTTTATATAATTTATTAAAAAAATATACACACATACTTGTGTGCATATATACCTATACATAATTGGGCCAAGCTAGATATGGGATAAGATTAGACCGGGCTTGGACTATCTCGAGCTCAGCCCAAATAATTAAAAAGCCTAAGCTTTTCGGTTAAGACCCGACCCCATCCCATGTAAAATTGAGGGGTAGGTTGGTTCGGTGTCGGGTAGGGCCTGACCAAGGTGCACCCCTAACGTGGGCACAGTGGATCGGTGGTTCAGACCACGAATGATTTTAGTCGGGTTCGAACGTGACCCGGTTGATTATGCAGCAACCAGCAAGTGCAATCGAACAATGTACGGACGTTAAAAACCCGTCTACCGTTTGAAGGTTGAAACCCGGGTATTTAGTAGTTCGGCACTCGTCACAGTCACACCACACTCCCGCAATAAAAGCCGCGGTTAGGAAGAGCAAAAACGCCGGATCGTTCGGGATCATTGATCAATCATCAATCATCATTGAAGCGACTTGACTTGATTCCCAAGGAAAGCCTGAATCTCAGACTCAGAAGGGAAATGGCGACGGCAGCGGTAGACACAAACCTAGCAGCCACAGCGACATCAGATGATATGTGCTCTTCGAAGACGATTAAGCAGGGAGAAGGTCTTAGACAGTATTATCTTCAGCACATTCATGATCTTCAGCTTCAGGTCCGGCAGAAGACTCACAATCTCAATCGCCTTGAAGCTCAGCGGAATGATCTCAATTCAAGAGGTATCTGAATTTCCAACCCTAACCCTAGGTTTTAATTTTTTTAATGTTCCTATTTCTTTGATGGCATTGTTGGAGATTGTTTCGTTTATTCTTGTTCGATTTCTTAGTTAGGGTTTGACGAAAAGGGATTCTCCTGTACGTGGCACTTAATTTTCTCAATTTACCGATCAAAATGAAATTTCAAATTTTCAAATTTCCCTATTTTTTCTTGCAAATTGAGGAAGAACTGGCTATCGTACTGTAATTTCTAGCTAGATGGCTGAAGAATATTTATTTCGTTTGTCAGGTTTTAGCCCTCCTACATGAATGAAGGAGAAGGTTATAAGGGCACATATTTAGATGAACTTTTGAACTGGAAGATTGTTTTTTGTTAACTGCATCGCATGAATCATTGTTTAACCAGGCCATTCCATTGCCTTTTGTGTTATTTTAGTAGAACTAGGATTAGGATTATAGGTTTCTGTTATAATATGGTGGAGTTTTATTCTTTTTTATTTTTTCTATGTTGGTTGGTAACATTACGTGGGTTTGTTATTGGAAGTGAGGATGCTTAGAGAGGAATTACAACTGCTTCAAGAGCCTGGATCGTATGTAGGAGAAGTGGTGAAAGTTATGGGTAAATCAAAGGTCTTAGTGAAGGTCAGTCAATGTTTTCTCCCTTCCTCTTTTCGTTTTGCAGAAAAAATGTAATCCCTTTTTAAATCTCCGATGTGTTGAAAATGTAACTTTCTCATGTTTTTCTGCAATAGATGGAGTAATTTGATGTTGCAGCATTCCATTAGGTGTTGGAATCCTCTTGTCTGATATTTCTTTTTATAGGATAATTTCATATTATTTTTCTGCACATCAGCATTGTTCCTTTAATGGTTATGAGATTTTAGTTTGGATTCTGCATCTTTACTGTTCCATGCTTGCTTGTGAGGCAATGAGTTTTTTTTTTTTTTTTTTTTTTTTTTTTTTTTATGGATGCTTCTTGGTGGCTTAATGAAATGGAAGTCCAACATTTATAGGAAATTTAACTTCTGAAGAATGAAGGCCAGTTCTTCAGTTTGTTCATAGAAGAAATAGTGGTAATTTTATCACTAGGGCTGAACCACTCACTTTGTTAGGATGCATGGTTGGTTGACTCACTATTTGATTATCAACACATGAATTTGAATGTGGTATAGAAGAAAGAATCAAAAAATTTTATTTGTAACAGTATCAGAAGAATGCTTGTTACAAGAAACAATTACAAAGTATGTGGGAGGGGATTGTATATAGGAAAAGGAAAAAAATCCAAAGCTGCTTTGTACAGCCTCCCCATATAAACCAACCTAGGCTCCCCTAAGCAGGGAGTTCGGATCCCCAGTTCTACTCCCTAGCAAAACCACTATCAGCATATGGATTGGATAGGTCATTAGATGATCTCCTAACCCAACTAAGATGTTTCTATTGGTGGTTAACCATCTAGATCCTCTAATATAAGAGAACAAAGAATCTTTTGATCCTCTTCATCCAGCTCACTACAATTTGAAAATCTCCTTCCACCTCCAAAAGATTGAAACACATAGCAAAGGCAATGTGGATGCATCACAACAGGATTAGGAGCTGAACTCTAATGGAGTCTTCCCAATCCACTAGCCTTGAAATGAGATGGAGGATCCTCTGTCTCATGGTTCCTGAGTACATCACCCAGACCTAAGGTTCCAGGATTGCCCATGGAGTCCATCCAATTTCTTCTTGATGGATCCTGTGTTGGAAGATCCTAAAACTGAAATAGAATGTTTTTCCTGGTAGATGAGGTAACCAATTGACCAACTCCTTGTATATCATCATTGGGAAGTCCTAGATTTCATTCTCTTGTGTGTACCCAGTGGGCCACGCTAATGGAATGAGATTAATATGAACATCCTGCTCTCTGTAAAGACCCTGGCGTTTCTTTCCTCTCAGAGTTGGTGGTGGAAACTAAGGGTCAAACATGGTTGTAACACCCTGTGGAGGAGTCCAACCAACTTCAAATAATCCAAGAAATGTTACCAAATGCCACAAAGTTATGTTTAAGAACCAAAATTTGGAAATTATTTAATTTGATGACCCATTCACATGAGAGAGTTTACTAGATAGAACTGATTGGCATCAAACAAAACAAATAAAGCATTGCATGCATCTTTTATGAGTTTACCTTTCCAATATGAATATCTAACAATCGGGTTCCGGTAAACACAGTAACTCCAAAGTTCAACTTCTTGAAACTTTTAATTTAAAAAAGTTGAGCACAGAATCCTCAGTATTCCGAAGCATGATAAACTTACTGGTGAGCAGTATTTGCTTTTTAATGCTAGCCTGGCATACATGAGAGCAGGCTGACCATGTGAAATACATTTCCCTTGAATAATGCATTTTGGGGCCATGGAGGTTCAATACATGGTGACCTTCCTTGGTGTTCCTTCTGCTCTCTCTAATTGACTGGGTCTGGGGCAACAGAGGACAGTGAACTCATTACATTTCTGGACATTCCTGTAGACATTCAATATGGATATCATTATTTATGGAGTATGATGCGAATGATTTAGGACAGGTGATTTAAAAGGCGCACCTAGGCGCATAGGCAAGGTGCATTTTAGGGTATAATGCACCTTGCCTAGTGCACTTTGTGCTTCAGCCCAGGTGCCCACCTTTTGAAAATTTGTGCATTTTTTTTTTTTTTTAATGCTTAGCAGCTAGGCCGGGGGTTCCTCCCCCGAACCCCGACCAATCCCCTCGAGGAAAGCCCAAACAAATCCATATCAGGGTCTTAAATTCTTAATCCCTATAAAAAGGTTTATAACTTTGTCTTTTAAAAATATCTTTTATTAGGACGGATACCGAATCTCCAAAAACCCCATATTTGCTAATGTTCTTCATTCATTCATCCTAATAAAAGATATTTTTCAAAGACACTTAACGTTATAAAACCTTTTTTTTTATAGGGATTAAGAATTTAAGACCTTGATATAGACTTGTTTGGGCTTGCCTCGAGGGGCTTGGTACAAAGGCGGCTCATAGAATCAGGAATGCATAATGTTTAACATCAATTGGTTGTTTGAAGTAATGCAATTGGGAAAAAAGTAAAGAGAATTAAGAGTTTACATGCTTGAATATGTTTTATATGTTAAGCTTGATTTTATTTTAAATTTTTCATTTTAAATATGTTTTACATGTTATGCTTATGTATTTTAATTTGAGATAATAGGTTTAAAAAAATTTAAAATTTAAGTTCATATTTTTAATTAATATTGTTGTGTTTAATACTTTTAATACTTTTAGTATTTTGCATTTTTTTTGAATTTTTTACTTTTTTTTTTTTTTGCATTTTTGCACCTTGCTTCAAAAAGGCGCATGCCTTGCCTTGCGCTTCAGGGGCAAAATGGCCCTTGTGCTTTTTTTGCACCTTGCACTTTTAAAACACTCCCACAAGATGTAGGAGAATTGATAACATTTGAATTCTATGGCAGGATCTCTCTTTTCAGAAGACTTTGGTGGGGGATGACTATAATGTAGTCAACTGCTTTACAGGCCATAGAATGGTCTTTGACTGGTTCATGGGCCATACAGAGGGCCTAGACTAGATGGTTGTTCCAGTGAATCCCTACATTTGTCAATGTCATTGTGAATGGATTGGGATTTTTGTTTTATTGTTCCTTGTTTTTGATCCTCAGCTTCCATTTCTGTTATTACATCAGATTCCAGGTCCTTTATATACTTCGTATTTCTTCTCTTTATCATCAGTAATATATATTTGCTTGAAACATTTCTGAAGAGTTAAGTGTTATTGTTCTATTTGCAGAGGCAGATACGCAATATATGGAACCTGGTTTACATTTCTGGTGGCTTATGAGTCTTTCTCTATTTCTCAGGTTCATCCAGAGGGGAAGTATGTTGTAGATATTGATAAGAATATTGATATCACAAAGATCACGCCATCAACTAGAGTTGCTCTTCGCAATGATAGCTACGTGCTTCACTTGATCTTGCCCAGCAAAGTTGATCCCTTAGTTAACCTTATGAAAGTTGAAAAGGTTCCTGATTCTACATACGACATGATTGGTGGCCTTGACCAGCAAATAAAGGAGATCAAGGAGGTTTGTCAGCTTGCCAGTGTTATTTTGTTATTTTCTTTTTTTAATGATAAATATTTTATTATTATCTTAGCAATTGGTATTTAACTTTCAAGTCATGTTGTTGAATCTGAAAGCACTGTTATTCAATTATTTGGTGCAGTTTCATTGATAATATGTCATTGTATTCAGGTAATTAGGTTACATAACATATAACTAACATGCTTGCCATTTTTTCTCGTTTTCTTTTAGGTCATTGAGCTTCCAATTAAACATCCTGAATTATTTGAGTCTCTTGGAATAGCTCAACCAAAGGTAATTTTGTCTTTGCTAAAATAAGACCTGTACAGTTACTCTTTTTTTGTTTTTTTGGTGAGAATTGATTTGCTTCCCAATTGTGATTGACTTGTTTCTGTCTGGACCCTAATAGGGAGTCTTGCTTTATGGGCCACCTGGTACAGGAAAGACACTGCTAGCAAGGGCAGTGGCTCATCATACTGATTGTACTTTTATTAGGGTGTCTGGTTCCGAGTTAGTTCAGAAATACATTGGTGAAGGTTCTAGGATGGTTAGAGAACTTTTTGTCATGGCCAGGTTTGTCTTATTGTCCCTAAACTACCAACATATTATGAAAAACAGCAGTATCGATATACCTAATATTTATAAATGTCTTTATTTTTTGTTTACAATATATATGTCACATTAGAATTGTTTTTTGATTTAGCATTTATCATCTATCATGTGTTTATTGTTTTTGTCTGTTATTTCACAGAGAACATGCTCCATCGATCATTTTTATGGATGAAATTGATAGTATTGGATCTGCTCGAATGGAATCTGGGACTGGTAATGGTGACAGTGAAGTGCAACGAACAATGCTGGAGCTTCTAAATCAACTGGATGGTTTTGAAGCCTCTAACAAAATTAAAGTACTTCATTTTCTTTGTTGTGAAAGTGGTTGCACTGTTTATGATAGCATTACAAATATTAGAATCCCAATTTCATGCAACTAACTTGTCAATTTTTTTCTTCTTTATAGGTTTTGATGGCAACAAATCGGATTGATATTTTGGATCAAGCCCTCCTTAGGCCTGGAAGGATTGACAGGAAGATTGAATTCCCCAATCCTAATGAAGAGGTTTATATGCCTGCATTTACCATGAAATATTGGTTCCTCTCTCTCTCTTGTTTAATGGGAATCAAGCACACCCTGGCATAAAAAACCTTCTTGCCCATTTTCCTGTCTGTTGCTGTCTTTTTTGCATTCAGCATTTCAGCACCTATCGACATCCCTACCACCCAATTAGTGCACTGTGCATTGGTGTGCCTGCATGCATGGGGAGAGTCTATGGATTTAGGAGCTTAAGTGGCAGACAAACAGAGTTTCAGATCTTCACCATGGAAAAAAAAGTCCCTCCCTTGGCAACATTTTTCTTGAGAAAAATTTAAAGCTTGAGGGGTAGATATTGATAAAAGTGCAAGATAAGAAAGTGTACACTGATGAATTCAAGTGATGAATATTTACTGTGAAGATCTCGTTGTCTGGTCTTGATTTCCTGAGTTCTTTTTGCTAATTTATTGTATCTTGATTTGTTTGTGTAATTATTTCAGTCCCGCTTTGATATCCTAAAAATACACTCAAGGAAAATGAACTTGATGCGTGGTATTGATTTGAAGAAGATTGCAGAGAAGATGAATGGTGCATCTGGTGCAGAGCTCAAGGTTTGTTTTCTCCCTGCATGCACATTGTTTTGAAGGTCATCATTGCAACTATGCTTTGCATTGCCAATTGGTCTCATATTCTGAATTCTTACCCTTATTTTTTGGTGATCTTTAGTGAGCATTTGCAACTTGTGTATCGAACTTGAATTTTACTTTCATTTGCAGGCCGTGTGCACAGAAGCAGGTATGTTTGCACTGAGGGAGAGGAGAATCCATGTAACACAGGAAGATTTCGAGATGGCAGTTGCCAAGGTCATGAAGAAGGAGACTGAGAAAAACATGTCTTTAAGAAAGCTATGGAAGTAGTTCCGTTTATACGTTCAGTTCTTAAGATGGATTTGGATATAAACTCGGTTAAAGTTAATTTTAACTGGGCATCATTCCACTGGTTGTAGTCCATCTATCATTATTTATTTTTCTTGCTTTCCATATTTTTCCTTATGCAGCGATGAATCAAATTGTATGTACATCTAAATATCTCGGGTAGTTGTGTTTAGTTTCTTGTTTTTCGACAATAGGAATACGATATCGATAGAAAAACGATTCTCTACATTCTAGCAATCATATTGCCATATTGCGTCTTGATATCCCGAACCGGGTAACATTTTTTTGGGTAAATGAACGTTGACTTGGTAAAGAAACTATTCATGATCTTGGGTCTTGATGAGGGCGGATTTGGCTTTACTATGATATTGTGACATGTGGCATCTTAGAACAATTAGGTGACACTTGGAACCACTTAGGCAACAACTTGCTAAATTGATGGTGTCCAACCTGGTGGCCTGACCCAACATGGCCTAGCAACTTGGCATAGGCGCGAGCTGGCGGCTTGGCCCAGGCACCGACCTGGCAACCTGCGAGACGTGTTCATCGACAAATTCGGCATGCATATCCTAACACTCCCACAATCTTTGGAAATTGGCCCACGTGCCGAACGATCCAGAGGGTGGTCAACGTGCATGGCGGTTATCTCTGGGAATCTCAAACCACTTAAACGACCTTGCATAAATCTCGGATATGGTGCGTGATGCCCACGCCAAACAATGCCTATATAAAGGCACAAACCCCAATGGCAAGAAAAAAAGTAAGCAAGTAAGCAAATTATAGCTCTCATATTTTGTGATTTTTAGCTCGCAGTCTACTATGAGAGTATTGACTTAAGCATCGGAGCGATCTCGTCGGGTTAGCCACCCCGGGTCCTCTGACATTTGGTTCCTTGCAGGTCTCTAAAGAGCAACGAAGCTCATCAATCTAATTCGTCACCTAGTCAGCCCGACACCTCACAGGCATTCCAACACCTCATAGGCAGGCACCTGGTCAGCTCGGCACCTCACAAGCAGTTTAGCACCTGGTCAGCTCGGCACCTCACAGGCAGCTCGCCACCTGGTTAGCTCGACACCTCATAGGTAGCTTGCCACCTAGCCTACTACCTAGCTCGATTCAGCTCGGCAGCCAAAGTTCTCCATTTTGGACTGAGTCATCGACCACTTGGAAGCAGACCAAATGACGAGGTACTTAGCCAAAAAATTGATACATCACAAAAAATCGGTCCATCAGTTGGCGCCGTCTGTGGGAAACACTACAAAAATCTAAGTTATCATCCTCCGAAAGGCTAAGTCCTCTTCTTCCAGAAAGCTAAGTTCTCACCTTTTAGAAACTAAAAGCTCTCAATTTCTAGTTTCCCTTTTTTATCAACTCAAAGACCGCGGGAAGTTGATGGCCACAAACTAAACAACTCTACCAACTTTATTTCAACACAGATAAACCTTCATCAATCCTCTTTGCGAGGTACCCTCTACAAAGATGAGCTCTTTGTGGCTTCTGCGAGAATAGGCGGCCAACAGATTGCATGGATGCCCTTACCAGTTGAGCCTTCCAAGGATCCCGTGCGAGATGGTGACCTAAAGTCAGTAGTGCTGCCCCCGTAGGTCGAGCTCCTAATAGCTTTTTGTAGGAGTGGGTAACCGACGTCACTAACGAGGCTGATGCAGCGCAGTCATAGCTCTAAGGCGCCGACCTGGCGGCCTGGCCTTGGCGCGACCTGGCCCTGGTACGAGCCGGCAGTCTGGCCCAGGCACCGACATGGTGACCTGGCCCAGGCGCGAATTGGCGAGTTGATAAAAGATTTCGGCTCCACAAAAGACCTAGTTGCCTCTTCGGCATGGGCAAGATCAAGGAGAGTGGACTACAAGTCGCTCTCAGATCCTAAGGGCTAAAGTGCCGAATTGGCAAAGACTTCGACATCGCATAAGACCCAGTCGCCTCTTCGACATGGGCAAAATCAAAGATTAAGGAGAGTAGACTACGAGTCGCTCCTAGAGCCTAAGGCCTAAAGTGCCGAACTGGCAAAGACTTCAGCACCACATAAGACCCAACCGCCTCTTCGGCATGGGTAAGATCAAGGAGAGTGGACTATGAGTCGCTCCCAGAGCCTAAGGGCCAAAATACCGAACTAGCGAAGACCTCCTCACCACATAAGACCCAGTCGCCTCTTCGGCATGGGCAAAATCAATGAGCGAACTACGAATTGCTCCCAGAGCCTAAGGAATTGAATTGACGCTTACGAGCTCATCGAATTATTCATTCTGGGCCAAAAGGAGAAATTTACTCCCTTCGTCGAGTTACTTTCAGCTCGGGAGTGGGGGGCAAATGATGATGGCGGATTTGGCCCTCTATGATATTGTGACATGTGGTGCCAGAACCACTCAGGGAACACTAGGTGACACCCGGAACCACTCAGGGAACAACTTGCCAAGTTGATGGTGTCCAACTTGGCGGCTTGGCCCAGATGCAGCCTGGCAGCCTGTCCCAAGCGTGAGCTGGCGGCCTGGCCTAGGCGCCGACCTGGCGACCCGCGAGATGTGCTCACCGACAAATTCGGCATGCATATCCTAGCACTCCCACGATCCTTGGAAGTTGGCCCACGTGCCGAATGATCTAGAGGGTGGTCAACGTGCATGGCGGTTACCTCCGGAAATCTCGAACCACTTAGACGACCTCGCAAAAATCTCGGATATGGTGCGTGAAGCCCACGCCAAACAATGCCTATATAAAGGCACCAACCCCAATGGCAAGAAAAAAAGTAAGCAAGTAAGCAAATTCTAGCTCTTATACTTTATGATTTTTAGCTCGCAATCTACTATGAGAGTACTGACTTAAGCATCAGAGCGACCTCGTCGGGTTAGCCACTTCGGGTCCTATGACATTTGGTTCCTTGCAGGTCTCTAAAGAGCAATAAAGCTCATCAATCCAGCTCGACACTTAGCCAGTCTAGCACCTCACAGGCAGCTCAGCACCTGGTCAGCCCGACACCTCACAGGCAGCTCGACACTTCACAGGCAACTCGGCACCTGGTCAACCCGGCACCTCACAAGCAGCTCACCACCTAGTCATCTCAACACCTCATAGGCAGCTTGCCACCTAGCCTGTCCAGCTCGATTCAGCTCGACAACCAAAGTTCTCCACTTCGGCCTGAGTCATCGACCACTTGGAAGCAGACCAAATGACAACGTACTTAACCAAAAAATCGATCCATCACCAAAAATCGATCCATCAGGTCTCTCTCTCTCTCTATTTTTTTCTGTACATTTCTTTTCCGTATTACTCCTTTCTAATTCTTTTCGAATGCACCTTCCTAATTAACCCTCTCCTTCCTCAACATCATTAACGGCTTCTTCCCAAGGTTCTAAGTATCGATAGGGGTGCCGGTTTAAGGTTCTTTCACCCCCTGAACCAGTCAAAACCCCGATACATCCTCTGTAGGGGCTTTTTGGGGTGCTTCCGATATGATACATATCAGCCGATACGGGTTGATACATAACAATTTTTTAAACCTTGCTTCTTCCAAAAAAAAATGAACACACAGAACTCGTCCTTTGGGCGGTCAATAACTGATTTTCATCTCCCTTCCCTTTGAAGCAATCAGTTGCTCTCCGTTTCCCACAAGGCCACTACTGACAACAAATTGATAGGTTCAACCGTTCAAGAACAAGGAAGAAATCTATACAATGTGAAGAAACATCATTTGTTACAACACTAATTCGTCTCTGGATATTTTCATTTGCTGTTATTTTTGCCAGGTTTCATATAGTTAGTGAGTAGGATTTAACCATGATTGACATCCGGTTTTCATTGCCAGAAAAATCCCAAACTGGTGCTATTTTTCATTGTTCCTCATTCAATATTTTCATTGTTCCCCATTCAATAATTACTTCTCACACAAAAGGTTGCATTATGTCCTTGTGTAACTTGTGTTTTATAGCTTCAGTTACCTCTTGAACCTTCCACACTTCCTTACAAAAGCTTGAGCATTTTCAAACGTTCTTCGTGTTCTCGGTCCAGCTTTGGTGGTGTATAGCACCCATGGAGATCCTCCACTACATATTCCTGCGATGATTCACAATGGGAAGATTAGATATACTCCTGAGCAATTCCGAGTGTACTGATCTATGTTCACGTACTCTGCCTAAAAAAAAAGAAAAAAAAAAGAAAAAAAAAGAAAAAAAATGTTCACGTACTCCAGGTTTACCAGGTAGCTAGGTTGCTGTAGGATCGAGAAGAATGGGTTTCACAAAGACAAGGTCCAGTGGTTTTATTGAATAAGGCTAACTTGCATATATCGTGTGGCCTGGAGTAGAACCAAACTGAGTAATGGGATGTGGAGCCCCATCACCGTATGAGCAGGATAAGATGAAATTATTCAGTCCTGTTCGCTTTTTGGCAAGTTACTTACCCATGTACTTTTATTTCTTAGGTAAATAAGGTAATAATCATTTTAGCCATAAAAATCTATTATTAAAAGTGACATTTTTGTCTCATTCAAGTGTTGGCAACTTCCCCCAAAGTGGGAAAGTTATTTATCCACCTAGGAGATGGGTACCCAGGAAAATAAACTTTCCCTGGTCCCCACATAAATCTAAAAAAATAACATGGGATTCTTGGTCAATGGGAACCAAAATCCCATTGACCAATTTTCCCCCCTCTCAAAATAAAAAAAAAGAACACCCCCTTCATGCTATTATGAAGTGTAAATGATTTGCACAATCATTATCATTTTTGGGGTAACCATGGAAATGAATTTCCTCTTCTTAATGAAAAGAAAGCCAGGGTGGCCTACCTTTGTGAGCTCCCTCTTGGTGAGGATGTGATAGTGTCTTTGCCAGATCCTCTGGATGGCCATGGTGGCAGCAAGAAAACCATAGGCAATACCAAGGATGGCAAAGATGATAACAAAAATGATAACGAGAGCAAAGCATGCTTCCATAGATGCTGGGAAGCAGTCCAATATGCCCCATCCATAACAACAGTTCCGGCAGCCAGCCATACATGGGTCATTATTGTTGAAAGAGGAGCAATGCAGTATGAGCCCAAAAAAGCCCAGCAGCACAAAAAAAGCCAGTACTCCTGCATTGTATATGGAAATGTCAAACAGGGTGCAGATCCAAGAAATGTTTGTAAATCTCAAATTAACCTGAAATTATAGATGATTCTATTGGCCTATTCATCCTAAGTATGCAGTAAGTAAATGGAACATGATTAACTGGAGCAGACTTGGTTGCAACAAGGTCAGTAATTTCATTAATGAAGTAATCTAATTATGTGGAAGAAGGTATGCATCATTATTATAACAATGGGTATGGCTTTAAATAATTAATCAGAATGGAATGGTGAAACAGGATTCATGTAGCTGACCCCATATAGATGTGATAAGGCTTGGATGATGATGATGAGGTATGCATCATTATTGTAATTCAAAAAAAAAAAAACATTTTGTATGTGTGTGTGTGTGGGGGGGGGTTGTAATGGAAAAATTCTTGGAGTAATAGATATCTCACAATGAATCATTTCTTATTTTACCAATTAAGAAAGTAATTGGTAAAATGTTCTTATTTTCTAATATTCCGAACCTTCATTTTTCTTGTTAACTAGTGCAACACTTTCTTTTTTGAAAAAATAAGATGTACTCGTATATTAATTTCTTACTATCTGCAATATTTCATGTATCAAGAAATCAAATCATGCAATGTAACAAAAACAGAGAAAACTGCAAAGACAGTCCAACAAATTCACTTAGCTATGTCCTGCAATAAAACTTTGTATCTATGGTATTATGATAGACCTTATTCAACTCCAGAGATACTCTAAAAATTTGACTTGATAGGGTGATCACAAAAATCAGATTCTTCTCATCTTGTACTACCAATGGAAATTAATGTTTATGTGCTTGACCAATATAAAAGCCTTAGAACTGTTCCTCGATGCCCTCACTTTGGCAGTAGATAGCTCTCACTCCGGTAGTCGGTAGTCCTTTCCACAATGACTCTCTGGCAGTGGGTAGCCTTTTCCCTTTGGTAGTTCTTACTCTGCTCTAAGTAGCACTTTCCATGGTAGCTTTCACCCCCACTCCAGCTAGCCCTTCATGTGACAGCTATCACTTTGCTCCAAGTAACTCTTCTCCTAGGTAGAGACCTCTCCATGATTCAAACCTGAGATGTGGGGGAGGCTTAAGACCAATTATTTTGTGCTTGACTGATATGCAAAAAGAGCCCCAGGACCATTGGAACATGTCAAGCCAAGCCTTTAACCTTTGGGGAAGGAGCAACAGTGAGTGGGTGGCGTTGGATGCTAGAACAGGAGGCTGTTTGAAGACAAATGTAAAGGCATAGAAGTTTTGGTGGCCTCAGTAGGAAAGTTGGTCTCTAGCTGGGTTTTGATTCTCAACGATTTTGAGCAAGTTAACAAGGCAGATCTGGTGGAAAATTTCTGGGAAGTTCTTGAGATTCAACCTTGTAATGTAAACTTGTTTCTTAGTAGTGAATGAGGTGGTGTGTCAACTTGACACCCAACAGATTGTACTTCTCTTTTATTTTAATAAATTTCTTCTTTACTCTTTAAAAAAAAATAATTGGTTTAAAGAATATTGTCATGCCATTCCATGACATATTGATATCATCTAAATTGTTTCAGATTTTGACATAAGAGGTATTTTCCTTGGCCTTGTGAGTCCAAGGTAGGAGAGGCTCCTTCAAAGTTCAAACCAGGATAAAGATCGTTTGAAGATGGGTTCTATTCCTGAAGCTTGTAAAGAAGATATTGTGCTAAGAGAGGAGCCTCAGATGGGAGCAGAGGATAAAATAGAAGTGTTTGAAGGAGGGAAAGAGGCAGATCAGGAGGTTATTGAAGATGGGTCCTATTCCTGAAGCTTGTAAAGAAGATATTGTCGCAAGAGAGGAGGCTCGGATGGGAGTGGAGGATGAAATAGAATAAGTACTTGAAGGAGGGAAAGAGGAAGATGAGGAGGTTTTTGTTGATCAAGTTGGAAAAATAGATGAAAAAGTGGACTTGAAAAGATAGTGGGAGCTGAAGTCCAGGTAAGCAAATTGTTGGGCTACTGATAAAAAAAAAATTGTTGGGTTTATCTGTTTTGGGAGGGGAAGATTTTGCAAGAAAAATGTTAAGGGAATTAGACAAAAGTTTTTGATGAGTGAAGAAAGTTCTATTATGGAGTTTTGATTAGTAATTGGTTATTGTTAGGGTTATGTTTGGATGCTCAGGGAGCAAGCTTTGGGTCTTCTGAGGGTAATGGGTTTTGACAGCAAGAGTGCTATTATAGTTAATGGATAAAGAAAAGGGAAAAGTTTTTGTATTTCAAGGGGCTTGGAAGGATTTGTTTTTTTGGGTGGTTTCTTGTCACCTTCTTTGTACCTTCTCTTATTTTAATAAAATTTTCTTTTTTATATATTACCAAAAAAAATGTGCATCTCCTTTATAGATATGCCCTAGGTAGACAGTCTTTACTAAAAAGTACCTAAAGTTTCCTCATTATTTGGTTGAGGTCACAAAGTAGAAATATTATTGATTTATAGTAACAAAACAAAGAAACAGAGTCTATGTGCAAGTAGGGTGTGCAACTTGGGTGGGCCTGGATTGAGCATTTATCAATTTTTGAAAGGGCCCAGCCTAATATAGTGGAAATTCTTCAAACTGTGTATCCAATTTGTACCATTTCTGAGATTAATTTCATTCAGTATGTTTACATAATTTTCCCCATACTATTCAGTTTTTGTGAAATCTTCAGAAACTAAGCACCTTTGTGGCATAATTTCAGTCACTAGTAAGCATTTTTACATGGTTAAATTACCATAAACGACCTTTTTCGTCCTGAAATACAAGAAATAGCCTATTATGAATAGAGAGGAATAGTGAAAATCATAGGTCATACCAATGCAGTAGTAAAAGGGTATCGGATGCTTTGATAGGACACGATCCCAACCATCACTGAATGAGTTCCTTAAGCTCCCATTTTTGTCCATGACATATGCAAAGCCACCTATTGCAGCAATTGCCTGAAAACAAGAGGTATATTAAACTTTGTTTTTAATATTTTACAGGCAGATTCTTTATGGGAATAATGGCAAAAGCAGAACCATATATGAAAATGCATTGTTTTCTCAAGCTCAGAAATAACAGGAAATATGCTGCTCAAAGACAAAAGATTCTTCTTTTGGTAAGCACTAAGGGAACCTCAGATAAAGGTGTTATTTTATCTGTAACAGAATTCATACTAAGCATATGCTTTGTTAACCAATCCAAATAGATCAAGCAAAATCATCAAATGTTTTTTTTTTTTGGCACAACAGAAAACAGAACCTTCATTCAAATAGAAGAGAATCAAGAGATACAAGATTGCTCTGCAATTGGTTGATAGCATAAAAGACTTTGCAACCAGTCCAGAATTTGAACATGAAATTCCATATCTGATAGTGCATAGAAGACCATATACAGCACCCATAAGAAGAAGAGTTGAAGGGGCTATGGGCAGACCAAAAAGAACATGGGTTGAAGTGGTAAGAAAGGATTCAAGTGCTCATAATTTAATAATGGCTATGGCAAATTACTCAGTTATGTCTCAACAGAAGGAAGCATGGACCATGCACCATGTCTCCTCTAGGCAAGCCTTCAAACAGGAGGTAATTGTATAGCTTTCCCTCCCATAAAAAGCAAGTGCTTTGTACAATATAAAGGTTGATGAGTGCATTAATTTCTTTGGGAAACTGATTGATATGAGAGAGGGGACAAAATTGAAATTTCTAAAGATTGGTTTTAGTAGAAAACGTTACAGTATATTATCTGAGATAACTTTGCCTAATTATCTGTGTCCCTTGTAGGATAAGAATCACCAAGATCCAGAAATATGCAGAAATTGGTCAGCTATTTGACAATCCATAAATATGATAACATTCCATTCACTGCCAATGGATCTGAGAACCCTTTCAATTATATGTTTCATCCAAAAACCCTATGAATACATAAAACATGAGAAAAATATAATTCTTTCACGACAGTCCCCCCTGCAGGACCCAAGAAAATAATAAGTTTCTGTTTGATTTCCTTTTGTTTTCTTTTTACCCTGATGGTACCAAGTAGGGCATTTAAAATGGTTCTCCAAAGAACTAGATGGTTTGTCAATGCTTTCTGGTTTTATGCCATACCAAGTGAAAGGTATCAGTTCCCAGTCCACATAAGTCTAGTTATTAAAACATTGAAAAATACACTATCAAATCCATTATAAAAATTTTTCAACATAGGGCATGCAAAGATTATAAGTTATAACCCATGTCAGGTCCTTGTTCTTGTACCTGCATCAATTAAATATATTGATGGACATATTACAAGGAATTAGTCACTAAAGTTTCACTTACAGTTTGCACTGCCAAAAATACAAGGAGCACATCCCTGGCCACGAAAATTCTAAATTTGATTTGGCGCCAAGAGTAGTCCTCTAACAATTCGACTCGAAGATGGAATTGGGCCTTACAAGTTGTGCAGTGAGAAAAAGCAAAACCTTCCTGTACCAATAAAAATCTCTCTTAATTTAAAGATTCTTTATACAAGTAACCATGCCATTTACAATTCAACAATTAAAACTTGCCTTCACTGAACGCCAATGGTCGAGGCATGAACGGTGAACAAACTGCTGAGTTCCTTTACACATGCATGGAGATATCAATTCCTCGCCTGTACGGAAGAAGCAAGTAAATAAGTAAGAGTTAAGTTGAAGATGGCATGGCATAATATATACTAGTTCCTTATTATATTCAATTACAACCTCTGCATTTATTTCTTTGTAAGGTATTAGCAGCATAATTTTATTGCAAAGACATTATCTCTTGTTGAAATAAAGATCTGAAAGGTTCAACCAATAGCAACAACCATGTTTTAATATGGAAAAAAGATAAAACACACTATACAAAATATGTTCTTGCAGTAAGACTGGATGCATAGAATTAAGTTCATGGTCCGCAAGCCACTGAATTTCACAAAGTTATTTAATCTTGATGGTATGGTTTCATTCCCCATGAGGTTCAAATACCCTTTTTTTTTTTTTCTGAAAAACTGATGATGCGTGGTTTGTTATAGTATAATTGAATGCAAATATCTACCAAAAATTGGCCAGCCTGATAGCCATCCTATAATTATTTCGTATTCTTTTGCAACAGAAGATACGGACGAGATTCCATCATTCGAATCACCCAATGCTAAAATAGCAAAGAAGCAGTTTCCATGAATTCTGCTACCGTTAATAAAAGCACACGGTTCAGATTTCATACACAATGCGGAATAGAACAAGCAATTTCAAGAGAAACTGCAAAATTTTGCTAAAGTGGACAACAAATCAATTATTAGATCATCAACGTCACCTGGTTCGCCGTCGTACTCAAGGCAGATACGACAGCAAACAGCAGAAGCAGCTTCTATGTCTTCATCTTTTATTTCACTTGAACTTCCCACTGATGTGTTGGCCTTTCTCTCGAGCAGGGGATCGGAATCGCTTGGATTCCGTTCACCTGATGGTTCCAGTTGCACTTCCCCTTTCATCGATGTTTAAAGCAGAACAACCTGAATTCCGAAACCCTAGAGTAGGTCAAGATCACAGAATTCCGAAAATAAAAGTCCAACTCTAAATAAGAGGAAGGCATAAAAAAATTCGAATAAAGAGCGGACGGAAAATTGATGCGAAGACAGAATCTTACCAAATCAAAATCATACAAAGTAATGCTATCCGATTACCAGCAAAGATTAGCAACAAACAGTTGCAGAGATGGCGCGAAATTATGAACGTGGGAATAAGTAATAACTGATATCCATTTAAACTAAAAAACTTGCCGAAATTATGTGAAGTTTATTTCTTTAACAAGAGAAGATTGAATGCCAAAAATTTCAGAGAATTACCTCAAAGTTTGCGACAAAAATCTCAAAATTTCAGATACGAGCAAGGATGAAGATTGATGAGTCGAGTCGATGAGAAAGAGGATAAAACAAACTCTTATGTTAATGAAATTAAAACCTCGGAGAGATTTACATGAATTTCCCGAAGAAGGAACTTTATCTAGTTGACGCGTGGTGCGCAGGACGCACTGGCGGTTCACTTCTCACGCGTTTGTTTCCGAGTGGAGTCGCGACTGACGGGGGCGGTCACTGTTTACTGTTCAACGTCCAAAAGACTTCAAAACAATGAAAAGCAGCACTGAATTGGGAATCGGGATCTACTCTGGCTGACCACACCTCACACAGACCTCACAATTTTATCCCACCGTGTATTGGGAGCATCTCCCATGTATGGGGAACGTGCGGTGGGATGGGGCTGTGAGATCTGTCTGGGATGCGCTCTCTAAGGAGCAGATCCGGACTGAGCCGCAATGCCCAAGGCAGGCAGCGTGGGCTTTTCAGATGAATTATTATTCTATCATCGGTTCTGTTTTGGATGGCTTTGGCGCCTCACAGGCACATCCTTCGTGCATTGCATTGGGAACATCTCCCGTGAATATTCACTAATAAATAGGAATTCAATGTATGATACGATGGGCAAGGTGTAAGGAGCAGATCCGGTCTCCTAAATGACTCAGACTGTGCAATGAGTAAGCATACGTAGTGACTGTGCGACACGTGTTCTGCATGTCTGGCTAAACCGTTGCATTATATGAACCAGAATGCACATTTTGTAGGACATGTGTTAAATGTTTATTGTATTTTAATGCCCTTCTTTAGGAGGTATTGTGCTTCCTGCTCTTTTGACTTGCTATTGGAGGGTAATATTGTCATTGTCAGTGTCAACAGTGTGTCGACATGTCTTGTCTTTGTTTGGTGTCCCACAAAGTAACAAGTAAGGTTGCGTTTGGTAATAATGCAACTGTTATGTGACCCGTGAATTCGGTTGTTTTTTTCTTCAATTATTTTTGCATTCAAAATGAATGTCATAATAATAATAATAATAATAATAATTATAATAATAATAATACAAAAAATTACTTTTAAGTTTCTGATAATCATAAAAACTTCTCTTATAGTTTAATTTTAACAAAAACCTCCTTTCTATTCTCAAAAAAAAAAAATCAATAAAAACCTCCCTTCCTTCGATGATCAAGACGGAAAACGTATAGAATTATAATTTTATCCTTACACATCATCTGAGTTATTTATAAAATACCATCTTTACCCTTATTCGAGCAACTCATTATACTCCCTGTATTATTGAGAAAACACTCGAACCCTAACCCTAATTACAAGCAGCCACAGTACTCGGAATATTCCACTTCCCGAAATGTTCCATACATTTTTCGGCAACGATTCTTCATCAAACGATGACCGTACTTCATCTTGTTAGCTTAATTTCTTCACTGGAGTTGGTTTCTTTCACTGGAATATTCTACAGCGGAATTACAATAAGAGAGGAACCAGGATATTCTCTTATGTGGCTTGAACCAGAGTTTGCTACACATCTGCTACCCAAGCACATCTGCTACCGATTTGTTCTCCAATTCGTGTTTCACTAGTTTCATGTGGCTTGAAAATAGAAGATGAAGTACAACCGTAAGGGCAGTTGTTACACTAGTTCATCCAGCGTAACAACCATAAGGGCCACTGAATGGATGAAGTACGCTGGTTGTTACGTAGTTGATGGTCGATGGTTGTTACGCGATTTTTATACTGGTTCTCTTGTTCGTGTTACGCTAGTTTCAAGCACATCTGCTACCCAAGCACTTCATCCAAATGTGTTCTCCTTTCCATGCTATACTAGTTTCATCCAACGGTTGTGCTTCATCTTGTTCGATCAATCTGTCCAACTAAAAAGTTCTAATTGAACGGTTGTAGGGTTTGAAGAAGCATTTTGTCACAATCTGCAGCAGACAGATCATCACAACAGAGAGAGAAGAAACGAAAATTGTGAGGGCTTTCGACGGAAACGTGCCCCAATCTCTCCGAGCAACAACAAGTCTGAGCTTCTCGCCTCCATTCCGGCGTTCATCTCCGGCCACGACGAGCTCTCCCCTTCCCTCTGTTGCCTTTTTATGTTTTCAATTTTTTTTTTTTTGCTTCTTTATCTGAGTTTTTCTCTTTAAAAACAAGAAGACGCGCTCCAACTTCACAAAGATAGGATGGGAACTCCATTGTTTTTCTGCCCTCTCTCTCTCTCTCCGCCTTTGTCAATGGAAGTAGAAGAGAGGCATTCAGCCATGGGCGTTCTGTTTATGTTGATGTTACATAGCTTGTTGATTCATCATGAAAGCAATTGCAATAGGTTTAAAATTGCATCAAAAGTAGCAGGTTGGAGAGGTAGATTGAGCTCTAGTTCTCACTCTTATGTGACTTGAACCAGAGTTTGCTACCCAAGCACCTTGAGTCCCACCTGGATGAAACTAGTGTAATAAGAGAGGAAAAAATTATCATAGGTTTAACGTTTTCCATTAGTCATTGACGGAAGGGAGGTTTTTGTTGATTTTTTTTGAAAATAGAAGGAAGGTTTTTGTTAAAGTTAAACTATAGGAGAGGTTTTTGTATTTTACCATAATAATAATAATAATAATAATAATAATAATAATAATAATAATAAAAAAAAAGTAGTATTAGATACATTAACTGTACTCCATGTCAAAATTCTGAATTTAATTACAGGCCTACAACAATTCAAAATTATAAACACCTCCACCTATAGCATCAATTCCAAGTTGACACCTACCTCAACTCTACTATGGAGCTAAGATTTCAGGGGATGGATTGAACAGTAAAAACCCTTTAATATTAATGGTAGCCTAGAAAAAGGGTATTAAGTGAAACTAAAAGAATGCATAAACATGGTTAAAAGTGATCAACAATGAATTTATATCCTTCTCCTTCTCCTATTCCCCCCTTTTCTCTTCTTTCCTTAAACACCTCTCCTTTTACCCTTCTCTCTTTCTACTCTCTCTCTCTCTATGTCTCTCTCTCACTTTCCTTCCCTTCCATACCCAAGCCTCCCAATAGGCCACTTTCCTACCCCAACTAATAACCTCAAAGTCCTCTTAGAAATAAACACGATTATAAGTCGTGATACTTAGAAACTAATTCCCTCTCTTATCTTCTCTATTCTCTCTTAACCCACTTTAACAAGAAAAACTATTTCCCTACCAACCAAATCCGTTCTCTTTGCAACTCAATTTAATGTGAAAACATATTTTCCTCCCAATTGAATACAATTTGATCGTTGAGAATTGAGATTAATCGTAGACATTCAAAATTTGAAGCATTTTGGAGATTGATCATTGACATTGAGAACTTGAAGCGTGACTCAACTTGATCATGGAGATTCAGATAATTGGGATACCTGGAGCCCCGATTTCTTCTACATTGCCTTTCAGTCCTAGGTATGTTAATTCCAACCACTAAGTTCTTCAAAAATGAGCACCCAATTTCGATCATTTTGTAAGTTGAAAAATCCTAAAATGTAATAGCTGCCAATTGATGAATCAATTTTTTGTGCTAAGTATCTCATCATTCGGTCTGCTTCAAAGTGGCTGATGACTTAGAGGCCGAAGTGGAGAACTTTTGCTGGATGAGGACCTGGATGCCGAGCTGGAGGTGCCGAGTTGACCAAGCCGATTAAGTGCCGAGCTAACTAGGCCGAGCTGGAGGCAGATTTAGTGTCGAGCTAACTGGTGGCGAGCTGGAGAGGTGGTTGAGCTATATAGTTCTTTAGAGAAACCTACAAGGAATCAATGCCAGAGGACCCGGGGTGACTAACCCGGCGAGATCGCTCTGATGATTAAGTTATTGCTCTCATAGTAGATTGCGAGCTAAAAAATCATAAAGTATGAGAGATAGATTGTGCTTACTTGTCCCCTATGTCATTGGGGTTGGTGCCTTTATATAGGTATTGTTTGGCGTGGGGTTCATGCACTGCATCCGAGATTTCCGAGAGGTCGCCTAAGTGGTCCGAGATTCCCAGAGGCAACCGCCATGCACGTTGACCATCCTCCGGAATGTTTGGTACGTGGGCCAACTTCCAAGGATCGTGGGAGTGTTGTGATATGCATGCCAAATTTGTCGGTGATCACGTCTTGCAGATTGCCACCTGGACCTCAGTTAGGCCGGCACACCCTCGAGGGAGGTCGCTCCTTTGCATCGAGGTCACTTTGGCCAGTGACAAGGTGCTGCAGGTCGGCCTTGGACGAGGTGCTTCTAGCTGACTTGAATTGTGGTCGAGGTTGCTAGGTTGGCATAAAGGCAGGTCGCCAGGTCAACGGTGAAGGCAGGTCGCCAGGTTAGCGTCAGTTCCAGGTCGCCAGCTGGAACACCATCATCTTGGATAAGGCAAGTTGTTGCCTAAGTGGTTCTGGGTATCACCCAGTTATTTCGAGATGCCATGTGTCAAAATGTTATTGGAGGGCCAAATCCACCCTCATCACCAACTGAGTCGAATAGCTATTAATGGCCACCATCTGAAATAGTTCTCTTCACTGTACACAGGGGTGGAGTTTCAGCTTTTTCCACTTTTTGTAACTTGAAATACTCAAATGTAATGGGTCACCAAGTTCATAATTTTATAACCTTAAGTCCTCAAATGTAATGGCTTCCACTTAATTTAATTTTTGATTAAATCAAATAAATAAAAATAATTTCACTTCCTTAATTTTGGTGTAATTAAAACTAATAATTTATGTTATTTGATAATTTCACTTACTTAATTTCTGTTATTAATTATTTACATTAATTAATATATCGTTAATTTTGGAGAAAATAATATCCCTTAATTAGAATAGACAATAATTATTAGTCATCTAACTTTGGTATAATTAAAAGAAATTATTTCAGTTATTTGATGATTTTAGGAAATTAATAATTATTAGTTATTTAAAATATCTGATAGTTTCCTGATCAAAGTTGTAATTAATTACATTAATTAATATTTTCCATAAAAATAATTTATGTTAATTGGTTTTGGTGTATTTAAAACGGATCATTCCAGTTATTTGTAATAATTTCCTGAAATAGTAATTAATTACATTAATTAATTTTTTGTTAATTTTGAAGGAAATAATTTCCCTTAAATAAAACAAATAATAATTAGCAATTATTTAATTTTGGTGTAATTAAAACAAATAATTTCGGTTATTTGATAATTTCAGGAAATTAATTAAAAATAACTCAAGATTTCCTGAAAATTGTAAATAATTACATTAATTAATATTTGGTTTATTTTAGAAAAGAAATTCCTTCAATTAAAAGAAATAATAATTATTAGTTATTCCTTTAATAATTTCAACGGAAAATTAATTCTCAATATTTTTTTATAATTATGAATTACTGAAAACTATCAAAAGTTAGTGTAATTTATTGTTATTTAATTAGTATATATTGATATCTACGATGCTTTTATTCAATTAACAGGAATTATTGTTATTTTCGTTTGTTGTAACTATTATTGTTATTTAATTTTTATTGTAGTTTACTGTTATTTTTTGATTTATAACCATCCAACTCGGTGGTAGAACCATTAACCTGTTAGACCAGATCACTAAGTCACAGATTATACACTCAATGTATGTACAAAATTCTAGAGGCCATAACTTTGCGCTTGAATTTCAGATTCGGGTGATCTTTTTTATTTCTTTGATTTTGTGTAACTTTTTGAGATCAATGTGTCCCAAGGCATCAAACGACCCACTATTTTTGCCAAAAAAACCACTTTTGGGGTTCAAATTGCAAATTTTAGCATCTTTTAAAAGTAAAAATTAAAAATTGCATTAAAAATATAAATTAAACATACGTTTGGCCTAATGTGGCACAATTTGGCCCTTTTGACCAAAATGATCAAACCAATGGCCCATGACCCGAAGGAAAAATGGTTCGGCCTCCGGGTTGGTTTTTAAAACATTGATTGCTATTTTTGTTTACCATGTGGGTGACACTTAATATATCATTTTATTACATTTTATAATCAGATTGCATATTGGGTTTTCCCATGCATCGCAAGGGTCCCCACTAGTGTTATATATATAGAGGCCATGTTTCCATACCTTTCCTTACTTTCTCCTTCAAGCCAAATACAGCCTAAGTGTCACCCACATGGTGTATATATTAAAATAAAGCGGTCAATAAATTTTCTCTTTTTTTGATTTTTTTTTTATTTTATTATTCCATGTCATTTTTCGAACAACCAATGAGATGCACTTTCCCAATAACCTAAATAATCTCTTCTCCTGAAATTTCTCCTAAACTACCTCCCCCACTATCCCCGACTTTCTCCAAAATTATCTCTAATTCCTATTTATCTTCTAATTTATCAAAAGTTATCTCTAATTTAGTAGAGAATTTCTCTCCTAAATTATCTATAATTCCTATTTATCTTCTCCCCAACTTTTTATCTATAGCTATCTAAAGAAAGTTTGAATTAAAAAGAATTAAGAATTATTTAACTATTCTAAAAAAATTATATAATAACTTTAAAATATTTATTAGAAACACAAAAAATTAATTTTATATTTTTACAAAATATAACACGAAATTATGTACTAACAATTTAAATTATGTTTTTCTGGATTATCAATTTAAATGTTATTCAAATAATAAAAACTTAAGATTAAAAAATAAAATCTTATTTAAATATTTCAATAAATAAATATCATAAATAAAAAATATTATAAATATATGAATAACTATATAACAAAAAATTTAGTAATATGTAATAGATAAATTCAAATAACAAAAAATAAATAAATATTTTACACATTATTTCAATATTTAAATAACGAAAATATGTTATAAATTAAAAAAATTTCATAAAAGTAGGAAAATAATTATAACATAATATTGAAATTAATAATAATTTAATATCTTACAAAATTAACAATGAAATTATGTATTAATAGTATAAAATATAATTTAATGGATTATTAAATTTAGTAAATAACAAAAAATTTCAATATTTTACATATTATTTAAATATTTAAATAACTATATTTTAAATAGTTAAACTAACGAAATTGTGTAATAAATTTAAAGAAATTTCTTAAAAGTAGAAAAATAATTATAACCTAATATTGAAATTAATAATAATTCAATATCTTACAAAATTAAAACTAAAATTATGTAATAATAGTATAAATTATAATTTAATGGATTATTAAATTCAATAAATAAATATTATTTTAAAATTTAAATATTTTACATATTATTTAAGTAGTTAAGTAACTAAATATTTTAAATAACAAAATATTTAACATAACTAGATTTTAAATTAGTCAAAATGAAAAAGTTATGTAATAAATTATAAAAATGAAAAGTAGAAAAATAATTATAACATAATATTGAAATTAATAATTATTTAATATTTTACAAAATTATTAATTAAATAAATTTAATAATTATTTAATATTTTACTTAATATTGTAAGTATTTAATTTCACTTATATCATTTAATAATTCAAGAAAATAACTTTCATAAAAATTAGTATTTATTAATAATAATTTTAAACTCTTAATATATATTTATTATATAATTATATATTCTAATATTACTATTTATTGTATTTCAATAACTATTTATTGTTGTTTGTGATAAATAAATTTTCAATATAATTGTGTATAAATTTATTTTTGTTTTTTTATTTATTAAAAAACTTTCAATAATTATTGAAGATTAAACTATTATTATTGAAATCTTTAAATTTTGTGTTATTGTACTTATTGTATTTATTGTATTTTTTATATAACTTATTGATTAATATTTATTAGAGATTATACTATTATTTGAGATTATACTATTATTTGAGATTATACTATTTATTGTGTTTTTTATTATCAATAATTATGTATTTTCACTATAATTTTTCAACAATTATTGGAGACTAAAATATTGTTATTTATCAAAGATGAGACTATTAATTTATCTGAAATTATGAGTGTTCATGAGTGGTTCAGTTCGGTTGTAGGTTGTTTTGCCAACCAAATTGACCTGGTTAGTTGAAACCGACTGACCATTTGTGAAAACCGACCCACTCAAGTTGTATCAGTTTGGGTCGATTTTTTTGGTTTATTCAATTGGTTCAGAATATTTAAACTTGAAAATTAAATTTAAATTTTAAAAATTATAGTGAAATTGTTAAAAAATAAATTTAAAAATAAAATTTATGATATAAAACATTTTAGACTAATAAATCTGGGAAAATTTTGACTTTTCCATATTAAAAATTATATTTAAAATATAAAATATTAATATATATCAATGGTCAAGTCATCCGATTTTGGTCGATTTACAAATGACCAAAGTGAAACTGATCCAATATGGTCAGGTCAAGTTGATCGGGTTGGTCGGTTTCATCAATTTAATGAATAAACATAAGTGAAATTAATTATTGTTATTTTTGTATTATAAAAAAATTATTAAAAGTAGTATATAAAATATGAATAATTATTAATTATTTAAAAATTTGGAAATATAAAATAGTTATATACTCTTATGTGTTTCTATTAGGGTCATTTAATAGAACACACCTTAGAGTTTTACATATTTACTTAAACCTACATTATAGTTTTCATTTTAATAAAATATCTCATATATTTTATAACTTATTTACTTAATCAACCTTTCATTAAGGAACGTTTGTTTTGCCATTAGGGCCACAATTTTTTTTCCAAAAATACCCTTATCACTTTTTTGTACAAAAAATGAAATTGACCAAATATAGCCAATAGAGTGGTTACTTGTGTCTTATTAGGGGCAAAAGTGGTAGTTTTATTTTATTTTCTTTTGATAAAATTTATTTAAATGAACATTAGGGTTGACATTGTCATTTTCCACTATCATCTAATGAAAGATTGATCAAATTCATAGTAAATTATAAATGGTGTTTTAGTAAAATATAAAATATAGAATAAATTTTAGTAAATCCATAAAACTATAAAAGATGTTTTAATAAACTATTATTTCTATTATTTAGCTTTCACTTAACAAATCCCACTAATTTTATTTTATGTGAAAATATTTCCGATATTGCAAGAGACTGAAACCTACCTCATATATCAAACCTTGGATAAAAAGAGAGTGGATTCGTTTCACAATCAAACAAAATAAAAGGAAAAGATGGGTAACAAGGGATTGGCCATGATAAGATAATTTGGAGTACAAAGTGGGGTTTGATGTTAGTGGATTCAATTCTGACGGGAGAAAAGTAACCACTCCTGTGGGGTCATCTGTACTATGGATTACAAAGTCAATACGTCCAAAGCGTCCAAAACCCATTATTAACATTTTTTGGTAATAGAAACCCATTATTGATAGGTATTGGTACGAATGTATGATCAGTGTCTTTTATCTTTTATTCTTTTACTTTTAAATTATATAGTGTACATAAACGTCCGATACACTATTTTTAAATTTTAAACATTTTAAAAAACTTTTTGTATCGGATGCAGTAATACAAATAAGATACATCCAATATTTTAATCCTTGACCTGTACATATGCGTGAAGATTGGCCGATTTCATCCCAACAAAATCTCTTCATTTTAAAATCTAGATTGGTTGTTGCATGTGGGGGACGTCATGAGGTTCATCAAGTGTGAAACTGGAGACAAAGACTAACTACTTTTCTCGTAGACTTTGGAGTATGGACGATAATAAATCACCTGGGCAGTGCCTTCCTTGAAACTAATATCATATTTCAGAAAACAACCAAGATCCATGCAATTACAAGGCCTAGTGTTTTTTTTTTTTTTTTTTTTTTATTGTTATAGGTTGCGTCCGTGCGTTGGTATTTTTTTTTTCTCCTGATTTGAAAAGGAGACTTGGTCACACTCTGGTTTTGGTAAGCTGAGTTCATTTTTAATTAATTTTAGGAAAAGAAATTTCATTTTCTAAAATGACCGAAAAAACACAGTTAATGTGCCTTTTTTATAAGTACAGGTGATGTGCTTAGTTTTAAGGAGCCTTGTACCAAGCACCATCTACATCTCCATGGAGATAATGGAAGGAAGATCCTTAAGTAAAGAAGCATGTTGTGTCATAACATACACCGCTTCTTCATTATTACAACAACATGTAACATAAGGTGATAGATATTTGGGCAATGTTTTTCGAAGCGTTGTTGATCTGGATGGTCAGACCATTTGACCCAGATATCGTTCAAGCAATCGGTTCCGTTTTATCTCATACCCGGTTCTTGGCAAAAACCACTGAATTGGTCAATGATCTGTTGATTTGGGTGGTTGAATCACTAACGTGTTCAATGGTTTTTGGCTGTTTTTGTTTTAATCATTGTTTTTAAATTTTTTTTTGTCAAAATGGACCATTTGTTCGAACTAGGTAGTCGAACCGTCAACTTAAAAAACCAATGGCTAGAATGATTCTGGTTCTGGATCATTTTTTAAAGCATTGTATATGGGTGAGGGGTGAAAGCCTTCAATTGAACTCCACAATCTGCAATTGCATTGTGAATACGTCAGGAGGCGAGGAGTGGTAGATCCAAGACCTTTGATTAGTGGGGGCGGAAATTATTACAACAACTTAGTCATGGCATTTGAATAATTAAAACAGAAAAAAGATATTAAAATTAACATTTTCACTCTAAAGAAAAACTAAGGTTCAGTTTGGAAAGAGTACAAATACAAATATGTACAAAACAAATGCATATGAAATAATAGAAAATATAAGATTTTGCACTCTACAATTTTGTATTTGTACCCCTTCCAAACTGAGCCTAAGGTTGTGAAACATAAATTGAAAGAAATCACTTCGATGGGGAAAATACATCAACAAACTCGAGTGTGCTTCGTCCTTCAAGAATGAATAGAGATAGAAGGAAGGACTCTACCTAGTTCATTTCCCCAATTTCCTCCTTTACAGTCTAACAACTTGCTCTAACCCTAAACTTGAAAAGAGATATATGATTCAGCTGTTCCCTTCAGTTCTCAAGGGTAATGCTTGTTATATTGGAACAAAAAGAAGGCATAAGAGTCATGTAAGTGTCATAGAAGTCATTCTTTTGCATTTGAATGGGGGCAATTGCAAGGTGCCAACCAACTCACTGATAAGGTCTCTTGTTAGTTGTAATGGACATTTGGGATTGAATCTTGCCTGCACCTGGGTTGGGGGATGGGCTACCCCCATTGTGTAATTCTTCACAAGGTTTTGAAAAAAAAAAAAGAGAAGAAGAATGGAACAACCACATAAAACTTTTTCAAATGTCATTGGGGCAATTGCCACACTGGCTTCTACATTCCCCTGGAGGTGAGGAGAACACCTCCAACCAGAAGTTTGACAATACACTGGGCATCGCCGTCTAGATGTAAATAGAAGGGAAGACACCCTTCAAATGCTTCAGTTTCCACTTCTTCAACAGCAATTGGTGAATAGAAGGCCCATTAGTTTAACAAATTGGGCTTGGGCTGTGGGCAAGCTTAGGATCAAATGTCTTATCCTGTTAAACAACCCAAGTTTCGCCCGTGCCTGGAAAGGCCTCACAACCATTGGACGAACTTGGTTGTTGCTGAACCAGATATTTATACCTCAAGCGTTCTGTATACTTTCATGTGGAATCCATCTCCATATCAGTTTGCTCTTCATCTCATATTCCTGTTGCGGGAGTGAATGCTTATTGATAATCCTGGTAGTTTCCTCTCCAATCATGCACGTTTATTCAGCTACCTTCAAGAAGAGATGTAATTCCTTTTTATATTAATAACTAGTGGGAACGCGTGTGATGTACTATGTAAGATTATACAATTATTTTATATAATAATTAATAATTATTTATATTTTATATACTATTTTTAATAATTTTTTTATAATATAAAAATAACAATAATTAATTTTAGATAGGGTTGTTTATATCATCATAGTTGGCGGAGACGGTGTGGGGATGGGGAGAGCACTCCCTACCCCGCATGGACTCCGATCCCTGCTCCATGGGATCCCCACTAATATATGCATATATATGCATACGTTTATATATGTATATATGTACACATACGTCTATATGTTAATATTTTTAAAAATATGGTGGAATATGTTTGAATATTTTCTAATAGGATTATAAATTTTAATTA
Organism: Nelumbo lutea; assembly: GCF_056320005.1. Lineage (NCBI taxonomy): Eukaryota > Viridiplantae > Streptophyta > Magnoliopsida > Proteales > Nelumbonaceae > Nelumbo > Nelumbo lutea. The sequence continues at coordinate 13,619,457 of NC_142691.1, forward strand.
TTTTATTTTTATTTTTTAAATAAAATAAAAATAAAAACATAATAGCTAACATTATAAAGAATCACGAGGAATGGGGATCCCTATGGAGATTAGGGATGGCAATTTTCCCTGTCCTACATGGGTTCCTGGGCTCCCCGACCTAGTGGGGTTAGGTATGGGGAGTGCTTTGGTGGGGTCGGGGTTGGGGCTAAAATTGAGTCCCCGATCGGATGGTTCGGGGACGGAATGGGGAGTGCAATCCCTGCCCGCCCCGCCTCCGATTAATATATGTATATATATTATATAATATTATAATATTTATATTATAATTACACAAATAACAAAAACTCAAAAAGAGTAAAAGACAAAAACTTAAGACTCTTGACTCTCTTTTACTACATAAACTAATTAACTCGAAAAACAAAGAAGAAAGAATAGAGAAAAAATTTGCGGTGGCAGCTAAAACTCAAAACCCTACCCTTTTTCTTTTGTTATTCATCTATCATATTAGTAGTTGTCATCGATACTCTCTCTCTCTCTCTCTCTCTCTCTCTTTCTCTCAACTCAGTGCTCACAAGTCTAATTTTTTATTTTTGAAATCTCAAACAGATGTGAGATGTTATAGATCTAAAACTTTGCAACTCACAAGTCGCAACTCTGAAGTCTCTTTCTCTCTCTTAGACAATCGGGGATCTGGGTCTCCGATGAGGTCGGGGATGGAGGAGCATTTCTTTCCCCAGTGGAGATTGGGGACGGGGATGGAGGATGATTTGGAAATCGGGTTGGGGATGGGGAATGTAATCCCCGCCCTGAACCCGCTCCGTTGCCATTCCTAGTGGAGATGGGGATGGGGATAGCTTTGTCCCAGCTAGTGGGGATGTTGATGGGGATTTTCATAGGGACCGGGATGGAGAGAGGCTCATCCCTGACCCGCTTGGTTGCCATTCTGAATCAAACTAATAAAATTGACCAACCTGATTTCTAGTATTTCTAATCGGCTTTGGTTCAACAATTTCTCAACCCAACTGGGTTGGATTAGTTTCGCTTTGGCCATTGTAAACTGATTAAAATCGAACAACTCAACAATAGATATATATTCATATTTTATATTTTAAATATATTTTTTAATACAAAAAAGTGAGAAAATTTTAATATTTCTTAGGCTAAAATAATTTATATCATAAATTTAATTTTTTAAATTTAAAATTTTTAAGCTTAAATCTTTTGAACCAACCCGATAAACCGAAAATTTATTAAAACTGATATAATTTGAGTGACCAACCCCTAACCTAACCAGGTCGATTTAGTTGGCCAAACAACCTACAACTGAGCCGAATCAACCTATGAATCATAATTTAATCTCTAATAATTATTAAAAATTTATAATAAAAATATACAATAAATTAAATTAAAAAAGCTAAAAAACAATAGTTTGTTTCGCTACTAAAAACTTAATTTTCAGATCACAAAGCGGTTTTTTATAATTTAGTTTCGCTACTAAAAAGGTTTTAATTCGATAAAAAAGGATAGAATACATGACGGAGCACTCTTTGGTGAGTCTCCAAAGGCATTGTTTGATGCATCACCTAACGAAAGCATCAGCAACAATATTTTGAGTACGTTGAATGTACCGTACTGAAATAAGGCCATGACTGGAAGTAAGGCTCGTGGCATCCACCAGCAAATGGCTCCACTTTCAAGGTGCTTCAATCAGCTTGTCTTTGAAATGGTTGATAACAACAGAACAATCACCTTTGATAAGACATTAGTTACAGCCACTATCAACTCCATTTCAGTATTTTTTTGATATGTGCCTTAATTACGACCTCAAGTGGGGACTCAACAGCCTCCATTGATGAGTTTTATCATTCCGGGTCAGACAATCATCCACAAATCAAAGCCTGGGTCTGTAGCATTTGCATATCGGGGCAAGATAATTAGTGTCCCTGAGTTGCTTTTTTCAACCATTCACTTACTGAGTTCACATGTGGGGCGGCCCATAACGTCCCACAGTACTATCATCGTGACTCGGGAGATGTTTCTACTTCACAGCCGGGATGTGCTGGGACACTGTGGGGCGCAGATCTGAATTCTCACTAAGACCCCATGCATTTCATCTGATTGCCATCCCAAAACACCAAACCATACAGCCTTTACAAAAGGACAATGGAAGAAGAGGTGCTCTACAGTTTTCCTCTGTGTCCCAATTAACCCAGTCCCCCATCAATTTATTTTTCTAAACACCAACCTATTTAGTAATTAAATTTCATAAGAATACAAATATAAATTTGTAGAATATAAAATCTTACATTTTATATTATTTTGTATGTATTTATGTTCTACATATTTGTATTTATACTCTTTTCAAAGTGAGTTTAATCCCCAAATCCTCTGCAATTCTTTAAATCCAAGGAAAAATTTGTTCTATTTCATAAAACCTTATGGACAAGATAGTCCTGGATTCCTCATCATTAACGACTTGATTAATTCTATTAGCATTCCAATTACCATTCAACAACAGATTTCTAACCAATAACACATAGTTGCATGATTGCCAATACAAGTAAATATTTTATTACCTTTAGGCTATGTTTGGTTTAAAGGAAAAAATAGGAAAAGGTAGGGAAATTTTACAAACCTTATGTAGGTTTTCTTGCTTTTCCCTTTCTTTCCCTACTTTTTCCTTCAAACCAAACACAGACTTAGCCATCCAAGTAACCCCTAGACATTTATCTGTGAATTCACATGGACTTGAACCCCAATATCAGAAAACAAATTAATCAAGTATATATCAATAGATTTGCCCACATAGGATGCAGTTTTCACAATTTCCTTGGCACTTTATCATTGATAGGAAAATATTTAGCTTTCAAAAGCTTAATCAATAATGCATCATCATCATTCAAGAATCTCCCAGCAAGTTTATGGATAAAAACTTTATTGATCACTTTAGCATTTTAGAAAGCCACAACTCCCTAGCTTCTAGGTTTGCATAGTTTCACCCAACTAGCCCATTTATAAACAGTTCTGTTTTTTTTTTTTTTTTTTTATCTTCATTCCACCAGAATTTTCTTTGAAGCTTGTATGTCAATGTCTGCCAAACACTTCTTTGGGAATTGCATCATAGTTATACAATTGATGAAGGAAGGTTTGGCCCGACCTCACAGTTATGCGACACGTGGCAAAGGCAACAGCTCGGCACAAAAGCAAGCCTAAGGCGCGAGCACCAAGTGGAGAAACCAGCGGTCTGAACTCCCTACTAGGGGCCCGAACCCACCCTTGGCCCCAAACCAGAAAGTAATCCAAACCGGCCTGCATGCAACAGTTCGGGACATACTTTGCCGAACTGGCCTGCCTTGTAACAGTACGGGACATACTTCGCCGAACTGGCCTGTCTTGCAACAGTTCGGGATACACCTCGCCGAACTGGCCTGCATTGTAACAGTTCGGGATACACCTCACCGAACTGGCCTGCCGTGTAACAGATCGGGATACACCTCGCCGAACTGATCTGCCCTATACATACCTCCGAACTCAAGACTTCGCCTCGCTCACCACTCCACCACATCGCCCTCAGGGCACCGAAACCAAATAAACCGTACTATGCCTGACACCAAGGAAGTCCGTACCCAAGGGCGGCGCACCTGACTGACTTGGGATCTGACGCTTGACGGCTGCACTCCAAACGACCACCTGCCACCTCCTCCTGACACCGCCATCTCCAGTTAGACAGACAGTTCTAACAAAAGGCAGTGACGGTTCTGTCTCAGCAGAAAGGACGACACCCGAACTATCAGATGCGAGGGTAATCATACTCGACCTGACAAGGGCTTCGGGGCGAGTGCACGAAGTGATTATAAAAGGCCCCCTACCCCCAACAACAAGGTATGTGAACTTTGCGCCATCTGGTCTATACTTTGCCTTTGAGAGATTACTAACTTGAGCTTCGAAGTTATCTCACTGGGTTCCCCTGGAGTTCCCTCATCTTTCCCGTTTCAGGCTCCCTGTCACTCCATCTCAGAGGCGAATCGTTGACAGCTAAGACCGGCCGGATTGCGCTCCATCAATTGGCGCCGTCTGTGGGAACGTTTCTGAAAGCCTCCCTCTAAATCTCTCTTACCTACCCTTCTTTCAAAAACCCCAACACCCACTCCAACACCAAAATGGCCTCCTCCAACAGTGCCGGAAGTGGAACAGAAACAACCACTACCGGAGAGCAACTCCATGTTCCAGCGGTGTGCGTTAGACAGTTCACCATCCCCCTTTCAGTGGATGGGATCCCCAGTTTGAATGTGCCATAGGCGGTGGCACCTTTGAACACTCCTTCGTTGAACATTCCTCTTCCACTCCCCATTGAAACAAATTTCGCGGAACCAACTGCTGTCCCACTGGCAGCCCGCCAAAACTAGCTAGATGATCTAATGCAATGCATGCGGGCAATGCAGGCCCAAATGCAACAATTCCAGCAACACCAACTCCAGCAACACCAGGTGTTGCACCACCTCTCCCAACACCATTATTAGCAACAGTTCCCTCAGCTACCCTTGAACCAGCCACTGCTCCCCCCCGGCACCCTGTTTCAAAGCCGGTCAAGGCCTCCCCTCAAGGTGGACGACCTCACGAAGGAGAGGCTTCCCGACCACAAAACCCCCCTAATAGTCAGGCCTCATCCCCAGGCCGAAAGCAAAGAAAGATCACCCCCGCTTCGTAGCTTGCGGGTGGGTCAGGAACCTCGCCCACAAAGTCACCTCGGCGCTCCAAGCCCGAGTTCCCACTCACGGAGAACCGGTTTAGCGCCTTAGCAGCAGGCCAACATTCCGGGCCCATCGAGCTTGGCGACACGGAGGTCAGCAGCGCCAGCACCAGGCCCACTCAAAGAAGGCGCCGGCGAAGTCGCCGAACTGCTACCCATGTGCTACCCGAGCTTAGAGGCAAGGAAGAAACGAGCTCGAGCGAGGTAAAAACCGTCCCCATTCTCTCAGTTCCTTTCCCCCTTTCAGCAGAACTTCTGGCAGTCCCCTTGCCTAGAGATTTCAAACTACCATCTCTGGACAAGTATGATGGGTCCTTTGACCCAACGACCATGTCGACGCGTTCCAGTCGCAAATGCACCTCGCTAGGGCCAGTGAGTCATGCATGTGCATGGCCTTCACCACCACCTTCAGAGGGGTGGTCTGCACTTGGTACCGGAACCTTGCTTCCGAGTCAATAAGAATCTGGGCCCAGTTCGTGCAGATCTTCACCGTGCACTTTGTTACCAGCAAGAGGTGCCCCAGAACCAAGGAAAGTATCTTTGGGGTAATCCAAAGAGAGGGAGAACCCATCCGGAGCTACATCAAGCGGTTCAATGAAGCATGTTTGCAGATCCCTCAGTTAGACCCCGCGGTACAGCTCGCCACGGCCAAAAGAGGGGTGACGCACAAAGAATTCAAATGGCACATGGTGGCTAGTCAGCCCGCAACCGTAGCCGACTTCCTCAAGCTCGCGGACAAGTTTATGAGAACAGAGGAAGAGATCAACCAGAGAGCCGAAGGCGGGGTTGAAAAAAGAAAAAGAGAAGGCGAGCCCTCCAACCCCAGTGACAGAAGAAGCCAGAACCGAGAGGCAAAGCCAAGCCAGTCGTCCCGAGCTCCCTTAGCAGTTCGGACGGATTACACGCCGTTGAAACAAGGCAGACTGAGATCCTATTGACGATCAAGGACGCCCCTACATAAAGTGGCCACCTCGCCTGAAGAGCAACCCCAACGAGAGGAACAAAAATTTATATTGTAGTTTTCATAAAGATCACAATCATAGCACCGAGCAATGTAATAATCTCCGCGACGAGATAGATGGACTTATCCGTCGCGGGTACTTGAGAAATTTTGTACATTATGACAATAGTAATAACACGAGAAGGATGTCCCCGAGCCGAGCAGCAGACCGGCCAAAGCCTTGCAGCGACCTCCCCTAGAAGAGAGGCCAATCCGGGGAACCATCCACGTGATAGTGGGCGGTTCAGTGGTGGCAGGGTGCACTTCGGCAGCAGCACGGACGTCAGTTCGCGAAGTAGCCCAAGAGGAGCAGAACCCTCCCAAGAGGCCAAAGACAGAAGAACCGATCTTTTTTACAGAAGACGATGTGCGAGGTGTTCACTACCCCCACGACGACGTGCTCGTCATAAAGCTAAGGATCAGCGACTTCGAAGTCCGGCGCGTATTGGTGGACTCAGGCAGTTCGGAGGACATTCTATTCAAATCAGCGTTCGACCAATTACAGTTGTAGAAAAGCGAGTTGAAACCCGCTCGCACTCCTCTGGTAGGCGTCAGCGGAGAGGAAGTCAGGCCCCTGGGGAAAATAACAGTACCTGTGGAAGTCGGCACATGGCCGTGCGCGGTAAGACGATTTCCTGGTGGTCGCGACCCCCTCCCCATACAACGCCATAATAGGGTGACCAATTATGCATATTCTGCGTGCAGCGGTCTCCACCTATTATCTGGCAATGAAGTTCCCCATGGACTTCGGTGTGGGGGTAGCGCGGGGCGACCAACTTGAGTCCCGCAAATGCTATGTTGCCGCCCTAAAGGGAAAAACCAAGGCAACCGATGACCTCGAACTAGATCGACCTATGGAGCAGGGCAAGGAACGAGCTTTGCCCACTGAGGAAACAATCGCAGTCCCGACCTCGGCTACAGATCCGACGCGAACACTACAGATCGGTGCTTCCGTCAAGGAGCCTTTGCGAACTGAACTGGTGAGTTTCTTACTTCAAAATTTAGATATGCCTGGTATTGACCCCGGCCTTATAAGTGGCGCATGTGGCGCATGTGCGTCGACTACACCGACCGGAATCAAGCTTGCCCAAAAGACTGCTTCCCCCTACCTCGAATTGACCGCCTAATGGATGCGACCTCGGGACATGAGCTGCTAAGCTCCCTGGACGCCTACTCAGGCTACAACCAGATCAAGATGGACCAGTCCGACGAGGAAAAAACCAGTTTCATAACCGAGTTTGGCTTGTACTGTTACAAGGTCATGCCCTTCGGACTAAAGAATGCTGGTGCGACCTTCCAAAGACTTGTAAATAAACTTTTTCGACCTTTAATTGGCACGAAAATCGAATGTTATGTAGACGACATGGTCATCAAAACACAGTTCTCCCAGGAATTAATAAAAGACTTGGATTCTATTTTCCAAATTCTACGTCAGTATAAAATGAGACTAAACCCAAACAAGTGTGTCTTTGGTGTCACCTCGGGTAAGTTTCTAGGGTACATTGTCAACCGGCGCAGTATTGAGGCCAATTCGGACAAAATAAAGGCCATCCTTGATATGAGACCACCTCGGAAAGTAAAAGAAGTTCAAAGGCTAAACGGCCGCATAGCCGCTCTGAGCCGCTTCATGTCCATGTCAGTAGGCCGCTGCCTGCCTTTCTTTAAGGCAATCAGAGGCAAAGGGTTCGAATGGACCCGAGATTGCCAGCTCGCGTTCGACGAGCTAAAGACCTACCTCGCCACAGTGCCAACCTTAGCCAGACCCGAGGAGGGTGAGGTCTTAGAACTGTACCACTCGGCGAGCGACGAGGTGGTCAGTTCGATACTAGTAAATGAAGTAGATCGGGTCCAACCTTTTTGCAGGGAGCAGAAATGAGGTACCCGCAGATAGAAAAAATAGCCTACGCACTGATGATATCGGCTCAGAAACTCTGCCCAGACTTCCAAGCTCACACCGTCGTCGTCTTAACCGACAAACCCCTAAGACAAGTCTTGCTGAAGCCCGAGATCTCCGGTAGGCTGACGAAGTGGGCCATCGAACTTAGCGAGTACGATATCCAGTACAAACCACGGACCGCAATTAAAGCCCAAGCTTTGGCAGATTTTATCATCGAGTGCACTTTCAGCCTTGAAGCCCCTCAACGGGTTGAGCCCGAGGTCCCCAGTTCGGGTGAACCCGGAGCTCCGAAGCCAATAGAGTCTGAACCCCGTGAAGTAGCAGCCAGTGTGGCATCTCTCCTGGTCAGGCGAAATGCGAACTGGGATGTGGAGCCCTGGATCCTTCACGTAGATGGTTCCTCGAACCAGCAAGGCAGCGGGGCTGGAATAGTCTTATGCGGCCCGGGCGGCACAAAATTGGAATACACACTATGCTTTGAGTTCACGGCATCCAACAACGAGGCAGAGTACGAAGCACTGATAGCCGGGCTGAACCTAGCACAAAAGGTAAGAGCAAAGCACTTAGTCATCTGCAGCGATTCCCAGCTCGTGGTCAACCAAGTTACGGGCGAGTACGAAGTGCGTGAGCTCTCCATGATCACGTACTTGACGAAAGTAAAAGAGGCCCTGTTCAATTTCCATTCACACTTCATCAGGCAAATCCCGAGGTCAGAGAACACTGAGGCCGACGCTTTGTCTTGGTTAGCCAGCACAAGCCACAACAACATGAGAACCGTGTACATAGAGAACTTACCTTGGCCTAGTATTCTTGGTGGGGCAGAGGAGGTCGCTCCCGTCCTCGGAGCATAGCCGAGCTGGATCGACCAACTCATGAGCTTCTTGCTAGACGGAACCCTCCCTGCAGAATGCAATGCGGCCAAGAGGGTGCAGTGCCAGGCAGCCAAATACGTCATAATTGACGAACGGTTGTACCGACGGTTCTACATGCTCCCCTACTTGCATTGCCTGTGACTTGCCGAAGCCGAGTTCGTACTTCGTGACACTCATGAAGGTCTATGCGGCGGACACCTGGGTGGCAGAGCACTCGCCCAAAAAGCACTTCGACAAGGATACTACTGGCCAATGATGAAGGCAGAAGCAGTCGAGCTCGTCAGAAAATGCGACATGTGTCAGAAGCACGCCAATATCCACCATCAGCCTGCTTCTGACCTCAAATACCTCGCCAGCCCGTGGCCCTTTGCACAATGGGGCATCGACCTCCTGGGGCCATTCCCGCCAGCAACAGGTGGGAGAAAATTCCTAGTTGTGGCAGTGGATTACTTCACGAAGTGGATAGAAGCCGAACCTCTGGCAACAGTTACGGCCCGAAACACATAGAACTTCTTTTGGAAGAACATAGTATGTTGCTTCGGGTTACCTCGGGTAGTAATCTCCAATAACGGCAAACAGTTCGAGGATATCAAGTTCCAAGAGTGGTGCCAGAACATGGGGATTCGGTAGAACTTCACATCAGTCGCGCACCCGCAAGCAAACGGTCAGATAGAAGTAATGAATAGAGCCATCCTGCGCGGACTGAAAGCACGTCTAGATCGAGCTAAGGGACTGTGGGCGGAAGAGCTACCAAGTGTTTTATGGGCTCACCGAACTACAGAAAAAACCGCCATGGGAGAAACCCCCTTCAACCTCACCTACGGCACTGAAGCAGTGATCCCGGCGGAAATCGAAGTACCAACATTACGACTAGAAACATACGACGATCGGACAAACGGAGATGAGTTACGTACCAACCTTGACCTACTGGACGAGGTAAGGGACCTCGCACACATCCGGACAGTGGCCTACCAGCAGCAGGTAGCTCGCTACTACAATGCCAGAGTAAAGCAGCAAAGTTTCCGAGTCGGCGACCTGGTCCTTCGTAAGATTATGGTGCCTGAACCCGGCGTGGGAAAACTTGGACCAAACTGGGAAGGGCCCTATAAAGTAAAGAGAGCGCTCGGGGGGGCATACGAGCTCAAAACCTTAGAAGGCAAACAAGTACCCCGAGCGTGGAACATTGTGAACTTAAGGCGATACTACTTATAAACCGCCAAGCGAAGTAAACGAAACCTCTTCAAGGACCTTAGGGCCATGATGCAGAGCCAAGAGGAACCTTGGCGTAAGCAAGCAAAGAAAAGTCAGGCATATTATCAGCTCGGCAAAAAAAAAAAATAGTTCGCTACAAGAGCCTTGAGGCTAAAACAAGTCGCATAAGTACAATATCCCGGACAAGAAACAGTGACATATTATCAGTTTGACAAAGATTCAGTTCGGGAAAAAGAACACTTAGGCAAAAAGATTGTCTATTCCATTGCAAGAAACAGGAGTACATTGGCCATCGGAAGGCACTTCGAAGAAAAAAAGTCTTTACATGCCCGGAGCTACTTCTTCGCCATCAGAAGGCACTTCAATAACACCCGAAGGCCCTGCCTCTCCTTCAAAATCCGGCTCGCCATCGGCAGCATTGGCCATCTCCTGAGTTATACGCGAAGTGGATATGGCACTAACGTCGAGGTCGGGGTACGTGTTCCGGATCATCCACCGGCTCAGCTTGAATCCCCTTCTGTAAGAATCCACCATCAGGTCGTCAAAACGCGGAGAGGCAATATAGTCTTCAACGACCTTCTTCTTGGCGTCTTCAATACCCTGGGAAAAAATCTGTGTTTTCTCCCTGATGTCCTCCTAAAGATATTCGACCTGATGCTGCAGGTCCAACTTCAAGTCTGCCATGTGTTTGACGACTACCCCCATGGCCTCGACATCCTGCTGAGACATCACTTGCCTGGCCATGGCAACGCGAGCATCCTCTTCAGCAACATAAGTAGCTGCCTAAGCAGCTCGGGTATTCGCCTTGGTGGCACGGAAAGCCTCTTCAGCAGCATGAGCGGCCGCCTCAGCAGCTCGCGCCTGTCGCGAGCTCCTCTCCACCTGGGCTGCTAAGGCGTGAATAGAAGAATTCACCTACCGAAAGAAACAAGTAAGCGACAATAGCAAGAAGGATAGAAAATGAAGAAGGCAGACGAAATTTGACTTACCACCATAGCATGTGTTACGACACGGCAGGCGACCTGATTCAAAGGAACATCGGTCCACGCCGCGATCTCCTCGGGGAAAGTAGCCTCCCTACTCTTTTGAAGAGCGTAGTTCGGTGTCAACACGCTCCTGAACTCCCCTTGAGCTCCCGAACCCGAGGGCCCAGCCCGCGTATGAGCGGACCCAGAGTGAGCAGGAGCACTGGAGTATGCAGGAGCACCCGTGTGAGTGGTCTCAGCATAAGGCACCCTGGCCGCTTCATGCATCGGTGGAGTCACCTCCAGCTCCCTGGGCAGATCCTCCGGGGTGTGGCCTGGAACTTGAGGCTCCTCATCCGGGGGCAGCTCGGTACGAGTTCGCTTGGCGACCCGCTTCCTCCTCTTCATGCTTTGGAATAGGCACCCCCCACGAGTCCTCTCTGCGTCCATCACACCTGCAGAAAAGAGTTCGACATCAGAAAAAATGAAGGAACAAAGCAAACAAGAAACCTCTGAGCTAGAAACCTACCCGAACTCAGCTGGCCGCAATAAGCTTGGCCTCCGTTAAGTACTGATGGCACTTTAAACCTTGCCGTGCCCATTGCCGGAGGCCCTTCACCATCTTTTTGTCGAGAGTGGCACCAGAATCAGGAGTGGCCTCACCCCACCTGGTCTGAAAGGGCCATCCTTGTGCACTTCGCACACTGAAGTAGTCCAACTTCCACGCTGGGACCTTATTGGGAAGTTCGTGCAGAAGCTTAAAGCCAGGGTGAGGAGACAGGTAATATGCCCGTCTTCCTCCAGGAAGAGAACCTGCTTGTTTCTTAAGCATTAAGATGGAGGAGAATATCTCCAAGTCTAAAGGGAAATTCTGCTCGCAAAAAAGGGAGACTGTCCCCACCAGGTTCTGAATAGAGTTCGGATGAAGCTGGCCAATGGTAACGCCGAAGTGGTTTATGACCTTGACGAGAAGTGGGTGGAAAGGCAGTCGCCGCCCCGCAGTGAGCTGCTCTCGAAAAATCATGATCTCATCAGGACCGTGTTCCCAAGGAAAACTACCCGAATGAATGAAATATGTATACCCCCCAGGCAGATTGTAAGACATGAGTATAGATTGGAGCCCCTCAAGCGTCATGGTTGAGGGACCAAACCTGTTTAGCATCCGACATCGGCGAGAGAGGTAGACGCCAAACTGCCCGAAGCGGCTCGGCCTACGGGTTCATAGTCATCCCCAAGTTCCACCTCAGGATCACTAAGGCAGTCGGGGGATACAACTCGTTTGTAGAACCTACACCAGTCCTACTTGAAGAGTCGTCTGAGCTATCAAAGCTAGACATCGAGGAAAAGAGGTGGATTCAGGAAGGTACTCACCAGAAGAAAGTTTTGAAGGCTCTGGAGACAGGAACAAGCCAAAAACCTTGAAGGCTAAGTAACCAGCCTAGACGCGAACTGAAAAACTTAGACGTGAGCTGAAAAGTTGGACGCGAGCTCAAGAGGCAAACCACAGAAGTGACAAATCGACTGGGGTCCCCTACTATTTATAGCTACAGTAACCAAGAACCGACAGTGCAGATCAAAGACAATCTGATGGCCCGCATTCGCACTGACCGCGCGTCCCCTGAGATCGAGACATGATTGGCGATGTCTTTCCGAAAAGAGCAAAATGTCAACGCACGTCTTTTTGAAACCGACGTCGCGCCGGTGCACGTCTTTCTGAAACTGACAACGCGCCGCACGTCTCCCTGCAACTGACAAAACCGCCAGTGCACGTCCCTTCAAAATGGCAGTGGCACGCTTTTTTTAAAATTGAAAGACCCGATGTCACGTCCCAGCGGCGTGAAATTTTGAAATTTAAAATAAACGCGCGCTGCCACGTCCGTCAACATTTATGAGCAGTAGGCACGTCTCCCACCTTCTCAGACGCTCCAGAAGACCAAAAAACCCTGGCAAAAGCACCTTGCACAGTCAAGATTCAAAGAACGGGACAAATCCACCTACCACCTTGCAAAACTCCCTGCGCCAGGGCAAGACCCTTGGCGCAAGGAGTGGGGGGCAATTGATGAAGGAAGATTTGGCCCGACCTCACAGTTATGCGACACGTGGCAAAGGCAACAGCTCGACACAAAAGCAAGCCTAAGGTGCGAGCACCAAGGGGAGAAACCAGCGGTCCGAACTCCCTACTAGGGGCCCGAACCCACCCTTGGCCCCAAACCAGAAAGTAATCCGAACTGGCCTGCATGCAACAGTTCAGGACATACTTCGCCGAACTGGCTTGCCTTGTAACAGTTCGGGACATACTTCGCCGAACTGGCCTGCCTTGCAACAGTTCGGGATACACCTCGCCGAACTGGCCTGTCTTGTAACAGTTCGGGATACACCTTGCCGAACTGGCCTGCCGTGTAACAGTTCGGGATACACCTCGCCGAACTGACCTGCCCTATACATACCTCCGAACTCAAGACTTCGCCTCGCTCACCACTCCACCACATCGCCCTCAGGGCACCGAAACCAAATAAACCGTACTATGCTTGACACCAAGGAAGTTCGTACCCAAGAGCGGCGCACCTGACTGACTTGGGATCTGACGCTTGACGGCCGCACTCCAAACGGCCACCTGCCACCGCCTCCTAACACCGCCATCTCTAGTTAGAGAGACGGTTCCGACAAAAGGCAGTGACGATTACGTCTCAGCATAAAGGACGACACCCGAACTGACAGATGCGAGGGTAATCATACTCGACCTGACAAGGGCTTCGGGGCGAGTGCGCGAAGTGATTATAAAAGCCCCCCTACCCCCAACAACAAGGTATGTGAACTTTGCGTCATCTGGTCTATACTTTGCCTTTGAGAGATTACTAACTTGAGCTTCGAAGTTATCTCACCGGGTTCCCCCCGGAGTTCCCTCATCTTTTCCATTTCAGGCTCCTCGTCGCTCCAGCTCAGAGACGAATCGTTGACAGCTAAGACCGGCCGGATTGTGCTCCATCAAATGATTCAGCATGCTATGCACAACAGATTTTGTCAAGTTTGTCCATCTGAATACGATGAACTAGAAGCTTTCCAGTAGATAATTTGCTTTTCATCTTGTCAAAAATGTAATTCAAATTGACCTTTCTACTATTAACACAAAAAATAGGAACCCAGCCCTAAGCACTTAGGCTCAGTTTGAAAGGAGTACAAATACATACAAAATGTAAGATTTTGCACTCTACATATTCGTATTTGTACTCACTCCAAACTGAGCCTTAGAATCAATACAAAGGCTTATAAGTTATAATCCTTAAGTCTTTAACATGAGAGGGATTAGCTGACTTAGGTATCATGGTTCTGAAGATTAATTTTCGTCAAAAGCTTTTTCTTTTTGAAAAATTCACAAACAAATTCATAAATATTGTATCCTTCATGTCTTCCTAAAATTTTTGATATATAAGGAGAAGGATTCCATTTGGCCTAGCTAGGATCTTTTAACCTGCCCAAAGATTTAACAACATCATAAACTTCCTTCAATATGAAGGGATAACAGTCAGCATAAGTTGTCAAGATTATAAATAACTGGATAAAATATCCCAGGGATAGATCTAAAACTTTCTTCTCTGTTAGATGAAAACAAGCTCTCAAAATATTTAATTAACAAAAGTTTCAATAATTTGGTCATGTTCATGCACCCAATCTCTATTCTCCTCATCCTACCAATTTATTTGATTCCTCCTCTTTCTAATAAAAGTTGAGTGATAAAAAGAATTTAGTATTCGAGTGTCCTTAGCAGTCTATATTGGCATAGTAACAAATCCTTATGCATTGATTCGAAATTATCCTACAAATCGCTTTTTTTTAATCAACATGTTCCAGTCTTCCAGAATTTTAATCTTTTTTTTAAGGCATCAAGCTTAACCCCAATTAATTCTAAAGGTAGCATATATCTGTTTACTCAAAGATTCCTCCCTTAATAATGTTAACACAATAGTTTTCTTCAAGCCACAATTCAAAGAATAAGAAGGGCTTAGGATATGAAATTCTTTGAAACAGATTTAAATCAAGGAAAATAGGTTTATGATTTGAACCCCACTCACGACAAACCATGGCCACTAGTTAAGGAAATTTCACTATAAAATCCACTGAAGTTAATATTCCGTCCAACTTTCTCCTAACTTAACCAGAATTTGACCTGCCAATATTAGACCATGTGAATGCTCCATCTTGAACATCAACTTCAATCAAATTAAAAGTATTAATTAAATCCTTAAGAACCCCATTAACTTATCTATTACCAGTTAGAACCAGAGAAGTCATTTGAGAATCATCATCATCGATCTATCAAATCATCATCATTTATCCAACAAGGATTAGAGACATTAAAATCACCTAATTAAAAACATGCAAGGCAGCAGATTTATATGAGTTAGTTTATTTATATAATATTGGCATTCCAATTTTACGAGACTCGGCATACACAAACCACAACTAGGGGTGAGCAAAAAAAAAATAAAAAAACTGAACCGAAAAATCAGTTAATCAAGTTGGTTGGTTTGATTTTGGTTAACCAATTTAAAAAACCGGTGATTAATCAAATTGACCGATATACATGTTTTTTATATATTTATTACTATTATATATATTTTATATTTTATAAATTAATAAATACGCATTATATATATTTATAATATATTATATATTATTTATTATTTAAAATATAATATTTTATATATATTTATAATTTTTATTATATATTTATATATATTTTTATAATAAATATTATAAAGTTAAAAAAACGAAAAAACCAATAAAC
Source organism: Nelumbo lutea (assembly GCF_056320005.1). Classification (NCBI taxonomy): domain Eukaryota; kingdom Viridiplantae; phylum Streptophyta; class Magnoliopsida; order Proteales; family Nelumbonaceae; genus Nelumbo; species Nelumbo lutea. Next base: position 13,634,921 of record NC_142691.1, read on the forward strand.
TAAACCGTTGATTAATCAAACCGGTCAACCAATTAACTGACTGGTTCCGATTATCAATTTTCCAAAAACCGATACTACCAATTCGATTCACAAAAAAGCCCACCCTAACCGTAAGGATCCCTAACCACAACATCCAATTTACTAGAGCAGTCAAAAGCATCTACATCCATACCATTTTTCCATAAAAAAACAAAGATCAATACCACCGGCTAAACCCTCGATGAACAAGGAAAGATTGAAACTTGAAACTTGAAAGTACCAACAGCACGAATCATTCTGCCAGCACATTGTCCATATTGAATTGTATGATATCAATCTGTATAAATTGACTGATCATATAGATTAGATATGGTGCCGTATGGATGATGGGAACCAACCCATTCCACTCGTACCATGTTCTGGTCTCTACTCTACTATACCACTCTTGACCATTAACGAGGTACAAGGCATGAGAATGTTTTTATTCTATACCCTCCTCACTCCTATGTCCTAAGTCTAAGGAGAGAGAGAGAGTTTGGATGGATTTTACTGAAAGTATCGACTAGTTTCACCTTATCCAACTCTGTCGTTGGTGTTCGTTCATCAGTTAAGAAGTAGATGGGATATGATAAAAAATTCAGCTTGAATAAATTGATCGGTATTGAATAAGTTGTCCAATCTGGCCATTCTTTCCTGTCTCCCCAGTTTACAAATTGACTAGTTGAACCGTTCAAAGTAGATATAGCTCTATCTTCTTGTCTGATCGTGAGTTTCGAGATCTAGGTTCTATAATCGCACCATCTTTTTCAAACTATGGGAGGAGATACCCATGTGTTGTTTGAATATTTGTTGGTAGGCTGACCAAATACTTAATATCAATTAGGGAAAATTCCATTTTAATATTATCAACTTTGGGGTACTGCTAAAATAGTATTTGAGCAAGTGTCAAGTTGGTCCCTATGGTTAACTACTGACAGTTATCTATTGAAAATATCTTCTGTCTTTGATCTGAAACACATTCTTATCTAGTTATTTTTTTGCTTTCAGTACCCCAAATTTCAGGTTACTAAAGTGGAATTTTCCCTATCAAATTAGCCCGACCTAGTTGATCGCACCTTAGCCCAAAATCCCCCTACCTCGCCCTAATATTTATTACTTAGCCTAAATTCACGTTAATTACCATTGTATTATTGGACTAATGAGCCATTACTTCCTTCACTACACAGCTGAAAGCGATTTTTTTCTCAGAATGATAATGGTCTGACTGTGTATGTAGAGAGAGAGAGAGAAAGAAGAAAAGGGTTTTGGGGGCAGCTTTACCCAGGCGTTGCCCAAGTAAGCTTCATTGATTAGCAGAAGCTTCGTAGAAAGACTTGGAACATGGAAGCAAAAACGACTTATATGCAGGCTCCATGCAGAAAGTCTTCTCTGAGAACAATTCAAAGCGTAGTGGTTGGTCAACTTACACCAATTAATGAATTACGCAAACGGCCAAAATGATGTAGTGTACATGAAATTACGTTTTATTAATAATTAATTGAGAACAATTCAAAGCGTAGTGGTTGGTCAACTTACACCAATTTCACAATTCAGATTCCCTTCTACTTCTTCTTCTCCATCAGCTTCATCAACAAGAATTTGCACCGAAGTCTCTGGCTGCTTTGTTCACTTTCTCTCCCTCCGGCCTCCGTTGCTGTAGCTAGCTAGTAGTCCAAAATTACACCCTGCACACGGAGAAGGGCAATCTATCAAAACCCAGAAGAATTGAGAGAGGTTCTGAAGTGAACAATAAATTAAGCATAAGAAAGAAGAAACCGACTGTTGGAATTCTATGTTGATGACATTAGCCGATACATTCGCAATCTCGCCAAAAGCTGTGGCAGAGAGAACCATAGTGGTGCCAGCTCTTGAGGGGCGAGAGACAGAAGAAGCCGCTCGATCAACAATCTTTACCTGAATTATCTTCCCTTGAACACAAGTTCCCGGTACCGTCGCGCTTAGGCATCTGACGAGATACTGTCTCCCACAAGACGCCCCGTTGTCCCAAATCCCCTCACCGGCCGACGCAAATAAATTGTTTGCCGGAAACTGGCTCACATCATTGTTATAACAGGCCGTCGCTACATATTTACATCCAGCGCACAGAGAGAAATAGAAAAGAATAAATAAAAACTCTGAATCAAGCTCTCGATTGACGACGATACATTCTCAGAGTAGTGATGAAATTTTACAGTTGAAGGATGTTTGTGAAACGGTGGATTGTTGGTGGCACTTACGTAAATACGGAGGGTTGTAGAGAGAAGCGGTGCCCACATCGCCGAGAGAGGAACTAAATAGCACTGCGAATACGAAGAAGAGTAGATATGGGAGTTGATGATGACGATGAATCCACATCCTGCACTGAATGAACGGAATTTGCTCAAAACTTCGATACACACAATCACATTCTCAGAACAAATTTGGTTAGATCTCTGGCTGCCTGGCTGGCTGTAATGGAGAAGATCAAAAAATCCAGCGGTCACCAGGGTCAAGGGGATGGACTATCGCTGCTGTGTATAGACCGGAAAAACAAAAAAAGAAAAAAGCATTCCCAGGAGTCAAAAGGATTATATTAGTGATAAGGCCGGCTGATTCCAGCGGGTTTCTCAATGCACGTCAGCCGCTTTGATCACTGTAAATAACTAAATAACTGGCGAGGGGCGCCCGTACTCAGCACGGGCGAGTAATTGGGAGAATAAAAAAAAAGAAAAAAATTGTGGTGGTAGGATTAAAATCCTGGTCTCGGAAAATTATATCAAAGATATATCTTTTTATCCTGTCCCTACAAATTCGTTCACTCTTATATAAAATATTGATATAAAAAAGAAAAGAAAAGAAAAACTCAATCTCAATTAACTTTTCTAATTTTTACTCTTTCTTGCATATTTAAGTACAAAATAAATAGAATCAAAGGTGAGATTTCCATGTTTCCTAAATATGGTTCCAACACAGTGGTACCAATTCACCATTATCCAATAATTTTGAACTTGCTTCTTTTGTCTGGACAAGTAGCTTGGTCTGGAATGTCCGTCAATCTAAAATCATAAATAACAAAAATAATAGCTTACATGCTATTGTAGCAACATCATCCTGCCTAAAGCTAAAATTTGGCTACTAAACATTGTTCTGGAATGTATAGTTCATGTGCCCACAAAAACATATTTGTAGCACATGGAACTCATGTCATTATACATGTCATGAACTAAAATTATTCAGCCTAAATATAAAACCTGGGTCGCGATTAACTGAATTATGAATTTAAGACATACAAAATTATATTTTATTGGCTCAAGACAAACCCACAAACCCAAACCACGAAGTCAAAATGGAAATCACAAGTATACATTCTAAAAAAAAAAGCTTTTCAATAAACTGGTTGTCCTATTTAAAGGATTTTGAATGACCCAAAAGTGGATTTCCGTAACTATGATCCATGTGTGGATCCATATTCTAATATGGACCATCTACCATGATCATGATCAAAGTAGCAAACTTTGGAAACATATCACATGTGTTTTAACAGAACATTAGATATTAGATTATTATTAGACACCACTAAGTTACTTGTGCGAAAGCCAAAAATAATCTTAAATCTCCAACCTAAGGATTAAATTCTAAATCCAAAGCTTAATCAATCTATCGTATAGCTAAAAAAATCTACTACATGGCCTAATCAAATCTACTTCTATCCCTATGTTACACCAAAGCATACATAACCCAACTCTATAGGTCCATACAATTTTGTCAAGACAGTTAGTCAATTTTACAAGAGGAGGCCACTAACCAGCCACTTGTAATAACCGCCATCCACTTGTAACAACTGCCACCCAATTGGATTGTCAAGACTGTTGAAACTAACCAACAAAAGCCAATTAGTCAGACACAAGAAGAGGCCACATCAACAGCCACTTGTCACAACTGCCATCCACTTGTAACAGCTGTAACAGTCAAGATTGTAACACTATAAGTAGTAGAGCCAAAAAGGAATAAGGAGGAAGACTCTTTCAGCATTAAACTCCCTCCCTCTCTCTCTCTCTCTCTCTCTCTCTCTCTCTCTCTCTCTCTCTCTCTTCTCTCTCTCTCCCCCTCTCCTTCCAAGAATTCAAGAGGTTGGCCCCTCGAAGAGCCCTGAGTTAGGCAGGTTCCTAACAATTTGGTATCAGAGCCAGCATGACCAACACAAGAAACACATCAGTAGACACCCGAGTGGATCAGATGGAGATCGAGATCCATCAAATGTTTTCAGATCTCGAAGAAATGAATGAAAGCTTCATTGCTCTCCTCCATCGACTGGAGGAGGGGGCAACAAACATTGACAGAGGAAGCCCCGAAGAGCGCAACAATGAAAACAATCGCATAACAGGAGCGACAACACGAATAGCCAAAATCGACTTCCCCATATTCTCAGGCAACGACCCAACCCCCTGGATTCTCAGAGCAGAAAGGTATTTCGATTACCATGAAACACCGGGACAGGATAGGGTAACTCTGGCTTCTACGCATCTTGAAGGGGAAACTATCATTTCAATGGTACCGAAGGGGGCACCCCTGTCAAACCTGGGCAGACTTCACGGACACCATGACTGTCCGTTTTGGATCATCTGGGATCGAAGATCTTGATGAAAAATTGGCAAAACTGCGGCAGGTGGGATCAATAAAAGAATACTAGATGGAGTTCGAAAGGTTGGCCGTAGAGTCCAATGATGGACTGAGAAGGTGTTGGTGGGAAGCTTCATCGGCGGCCTAAAAGAAGAATTGCGACTGGAAGTGAAGGCGATGCAGCCCACTTCCGTCATTGATGCGGCAGCACTAGCAAGATTGTATGAAGACAAGTTCAGTCAAGTAAGAAAGGTGCAATGACCATGGGGTCCAGAAGCAAGAAGGGAGCAAGAAAGGATGATAGCACCAGACAAGGAGGAAGGAGTATTGGGCCTAGGCCCACTGGTTTCTTTCAAATGGCTAACTTGGGTAGAGACAAAGGTCTATGTTACAACTGTGAAGAAAAATTTGGGCCGGGTCATCACTGCAGGAAATACCAAGTGTTTCTCCTCCAAACAGATGCCGAATAGGAAGACGACATCCCCGGGTGCAGAGAATCTAACCCAGGGTGGGAAATACAATCCAATGGCACACCTGAAATATCCTTACAAGCCCTTATGGGACTTGCGTCCCCTCAAACAATGAGAGTTGCAAGGCTGATTCTAGGACGCCAAGTGTCAATTCTCATAGAGAGTGGCAGATCCCTTAACTTCATAACTCAAGTCTTGGTGGATAAAATGGGACTTCCGATGCAATCAACAACGACCTTTACGGTTCATGTGGCCAACGGAAACAAACTATCTTGCAATAACATTTGCATGGGCCTACCACTAAAGATTCAGGGTCATCAGTTTGCGGTGGACCTATATCCTCTCCATCTCAGTGGAACAGACGTGGTGCTAGGCATTCAATGGTTAAGGCAGCTAAGACCCGTGGTCTGTGACTGGGCCCGTCTCACCATGGACTTTACATCAGGAAACTCTACAATCCATCCATAAGAGCAAACATGCAAGGGCCCAAGGCCCATCAATCTTGCAACACTGACAAAACAAAGAGGAGACCCAGATTAGCCCATATTCATGCACATGGACTCAAATTTTCCTACATTAGATCTTGAAGGCAAGGTCACTCTAAAGGAATGGGGGATTGTCAAGACTGTTAAAACAGACCAACAGAAGGCAGTTAGTCAGTCACAAGAAGAGGCCACATCAACAACCATTTATCACAACTGCCATCCACTTGTAACAGGTGTAAGAGTCAAGATTGTAACACTATAAGTAGTAGAGACAAAAAGGAATAAGGAGGAAGACTCTTTCAGCATTAAACTCTCTCTCTTTCTCTCTCTCCCCCTCTCCTTTCCTTCCAAGAATTCAGGAGGTAGGCCCCTCGAAGAGCCCTGAGTTAGACAGGTTCCTAACAAATTTGTATAGAGATGGATCTACCAAAATATAATAATCAATGGTGTGACTTTTACTTTTTATTACACATCCATTTGTATATCTTCTTGCTTTTTTTCAAAGGAATTCCTAGTTGGATGCAAAATTTTGGTAGGCTAAACATTGCTTGTTGTTCACCCCCATTTGATAGAATTACTTCATGGTTATTAGTTTTTGGTTTCCCTATTCTGTGTTTCTTTAATTTGAATAAGGAAATAAAGAAAATAGAGTTAATGAGTGAGAAAGAGTAATAAAGAGGATATATAATGAGTCACCATTTTAATCGATGATAATGAGTGAGAAAGAGTAAGAGAGTTAAAAGAAAAGTTCTTAAGACATGTCCATCATCATCTTGTAAAATAAAGAGAGGGTATACAAATTATAGGGAGTAACAAATAAAATAAATAAATAAATAATACAGAGGCGGAAAGGAGAAAGAAGCCTTCTAAGTTAAGTTGATTAGGTGGTGCATTCGTTCAATGTGAGGTCCCATCCTTTAAATTAGAAGAAATCTTCATGAAGTAACAATTATTGGATATTGTCAATGCCACAAATACGAAACAAAATTCTTAAATATAATGTAAACAAAATATCTATATGCTCTATAGATATAAACAAAACCTACAAAGAAAACTAGAAAAAGGATAGATCTTTCTTTAAGAATAGATTATCCAAAACAAAAAATAAAAAATAAAAAATAAAAAATTTAAAAACATGATGTGATTATGAAGAGGAAACAGATAAAAATCTAGTACTAAAAGACCAAAACATTCCACTTGCGACTCAATTTATCTACAGTTAAAACATCATCCTTATACAACTTGCATTTTCTTTGCCTCTTCCCTCCTATGAATCTAAAACCCAACATACCAAAATGACAAATCCATAATAAAAATGCCTAAACTTGCTAGTCCAATAACAAGTTGTTGACATACAAATGCCTTTGTCATGACAATACATCACAGTATCACAACTTGCATCAGATGACTGAAAAGTACTAGGGTTTTCGACTTAGAGAACCTCCCATGTTTCTCTAAATGGTGGAAAAGCTAGCCAGCATAACAAAGAAGAAGAAGATAAGGCAGAGCCCCTGTTTCAGCCTCAAGCAAGAAGCAAAAAGAGAAGGAAATAAAGAAAAAAAAATAAAAACATGCCTCTGCAGTAGAAAAAAAAAAAAAAACAAACAAAAAAGCAACAATAAAACTTTTACGGGCCTATATTGTAATCCTCACATAGAATTGAAAATCCAAAACCTCGAGGTAGAATCAAGACTTTGTATTCACTGATACATCGAGACTTTTGAAGAATATCTCAGACGAATCAGGACTTTGACGGGCCGAAATTGTAATCCTCACATAAAATTGAAAATCCAAAACCTCAAGGTAGAATCATGACTTTGTATTCACGGATACAGCAAGACTTTTGAAGAAGAACCCAAACAAAGCTATGAAACAAAAACAATTTATAACAGGGGTTAGGAGAAAGCAATTTGAATTTTTCATCTCCACTACATGCATTCTCGATAGAGTTTTGTTGGTTCATAGAGAGAGAGAGAGAGAGAATGAAATAAATAACCTAACTTATTATTTGGATAAATTTCACTCAGTTAGTTAGATGATTACCATTGAACCATTTTCTGAAATACGAAGCTTATTGCAAACCAGACGACTACAGAACACCCAGTGTGACCAAGTTTGATATCTTCACTAAATAGGAAATCCTTGTTGTTTGTGAATAACATGTCAGACCCAATTTCAGCGTGTTCTCTCTTTCATGCTATTAAACTGCTCACAGAGGTCATGCAGCTAATGTTGCATGCTGGATAGAACTTAATTTCTAAAAAACCAGATGAAACATCAAAGTGGGACATCAGAGCTTCTTTGGAACTTTGTTTCTAGAATAAAATTTAGAAAAGCAAACTGGAACATCTCCACCCCCATACCCAAACACCACTAACTTACAACAACAAACCAAAAAAAAAAAAAAAATAGAGCTTCAGTTGAAACATGGGTCGCAACCATCTTGAAAACCTACATATCATGACTAATAAATTGAGGAAGATACGGCGAAGAGAGACCATACGAGGGCCGACAAATACAGAGGTGGGAAAATAGACGAGAGAGTTTTTTTAAAAGCAAGAAAAAGATCGTGATAGATTGAGAAGAAAACAATGGCATGTGTAAGAGAGGTGAGAGACAAAAGATCGTGATAGACAGTTTAGCACAGAGAGGGATAGACACGTACAATATCATGCTATAAATATGTATGATGCACGGGCACGTGTTGCACATGCGATCGAATATCCTATTTCCCTTATTCATATCCGAGTTCACCTGATAATTCAACATCACACGTTCGAGTGTGAGTACGTGGGTGTAAGATTCCGTTTTCTTAAACGAGAGGGTGCCATGAATCACCCTATCGTATACATATATATATATATATAGATACACGTGTTCAACGGCACAACCCTACCAATTTTCTTTTTTATTCATTTAAAGAATTTTCTATAGTTAAAAAAAAAGGGTCCGGATGCACATCCGAGCCATTTTCATTCAACAGTTGTAAGTTGTAAATTGGTCTAGGTAATGCAATCACTGTAAGGCTATGAGGACACTTTAACAAGATGGAATGAAACAACCGGAGCAACCCATGAACCCTACCTTCCGAATAAAAAAAAAAAGGGTTGCGGTTAAAAGGGGTGGAGATGAATCAAGTTATTCACGAGTCATTCAAGTTTGATTCTCCAAAATCATGATTGATTTGGTCTAAGGTGGCGTTCGCTAAATCGAAGCTTGAAATCTGAACAAGAAAAAAAACCTTCGAAAAAGTTATATAGAAAATTTTGATTTTTTCACTTTTGTAGACATTATAGTGGATTTGTTCCATAATCTGAATGTTGTAATCTCTGAAAAATTTATATTTTACAAATTTATTCCTCAAAGTTATT